>NC_133653.1:254375477-254671018 GCF_009905375.1 Apium graveolens
TTGATTTTTAAAATTGAAGATTTCTGATTTCAGTTCTAGTTTTACCCTAAAATCGAGTCGAGCCGACCAATACTTTCCTAAATATAAGTATACTTATTAAAAATACGTGCATATTTATTTTTAAAATTATACTTGATATTTTTAAAATAATATTTGATATTCTAATGGTGTATATAAATTTAATCTCTCTCTCTATATATATAATATTTATCTAAAATATTTTATGTTTTTATTTATTTAATTTAGTTTATATATATATATATATATAATTTTGCATGAAAATACGACACGAAACATTTTGCGCGAATTTCACTTCAGGTACATAATTTGTACCGTCTCGAATCCTCGGATACACATTTTACATTTGTAAAAAAAAATTGCACAATCTCGAATCATCGGATACACATTTTACATTTGTAAAAAAAAAATCACTAACTATGTTAAAAAAGTTAACAGTTATACACAAATTGTATATTTCTGGTAACTTTAAATACACATTTTATTATTTTCAAATTAAGGTACACAGTTTATAAAGTTTCAGGTACAGATCTTATATTTTACAGATTTGGCATTTTACTTGTATACTTTCAGGTCCTTTAAGATGTCTACTCTCAGCCCACGTATTCAAGGCTTTATGAAAGTGGACAGTATATTGTTTAACCCGGGACTAGGTGTGGAATAAATTCAAATAATTATTTCAAAATAAATTCAAATAAATTATTTTATTAAGATAGGACTTAGGAGGGTCTCGCAGGAAAAAAAAGGTGTATACTTTGGCACTTTGCAGAAAACTGGAAGAAAATGATATATTAAATTCTTTGTAAATTGTGTGTACAAAAGAGCCTCAAAAGTCTAATATAATGAAATCATCCTTATCTACAAATTGTAAGAAAATATCTGAATTTCAAAATATTTTTACAATGTTATCTATAAATGTAAAAGATTATCAGATTTTCAAATATTTATTCACAACATTTTCTATTATTACAACATTCACCACCATTCTATAAATATTGTATGTTGTGTCTTCCCAAAGGAGTGCAGTCCTCTATAAATCCACATAAATCACATTTTACTGTCTTCACTTCAACTTGAGCATTATTGCTTGTTCTGGCTACGGGTTTCAGTAGAGGTATATGTGTTTCCAAATCTGACATGGGTATTTTCTCGAAGCAGTTCTATCAAGAATTACAGTTTACTTTGTTTTTTTATAAATAGGTGTTCGGGCCAATTTAGGCGCAACTCAACTAATCCTGGAGAGAGTTAGCACAACATTCTACGTCATGACTTATGACCCCCTACTAAAATCTGAGTGTCCACTTGAAATCGTACTTAGGACCTTGTCAAAAAAATACATGAAAGTTTTGGCTAGAGTGTAATGATTGCATAAAAATCTACAGCCTCTTTTGTTTAGGCAACCACGGAAGACATATTCTTCATTTTTGGCACCCTTGATTCAAGAGACGCAGTTAATTAAGTGTGTGAAAGAAAATGAAGAAACTTCAACTATTCTTCTACATAATCTGTGTAATTTTAAAAAAAACAGCTGCTTTGGCTGTGTTAGAATAAATTTAGTCTAAAAGACACCTTGCTACGGAACAATAGAGAACGAGAATAATTTGTGCAGATGCTTTTCAACCAATGTTATAGTACTGGTCTTTCAAGGATGTAACACTGTGTCAAAAATGCCATTGCCGAGACAATTCACTGTCATAACAGCTGTCCCGAGACTCCCTAGATATGGAAACTGGAATGGCATTGCAAAATTGTTCATTTTTGGTTACAGAAGACTTGTACACAGATTCTAGCCGCGTCAGGAGCTATTAGCCCGGAAGGGTGGACAAACTGGACTAATGCCAATGGCCTGGACACATTGTATTATGGTGAATATGATAACAATGGACAATAGAGTTACTTGGCCAGGGTATCGCAAAATGGATTACTGGTCAGAAATGGCTTGATTCTACATCTTTTCCATATGATGATAGAGTTTAATTAAAGTTTGTCCTAATGTACTTGCTCGATAACAATTTACACAATATTAGCCTTGTGTTTATATCCGTGTACATTTTTCTGTCTTTTATATGCATCCCATGTTTATTGGTATTGCTTAAATTTTAGGTATCACAACAACATAAATATATTTAAATAATGGAAGAACCCGAAACCAAGACCCTCCCTAGACCGGCAATCTGTCACATTACCTGTCACCATAGCAATGCATATATACATGCATGTACCTCTAACTTTTACTATCATTTTCTCTATCTCTATATTAACTTTTATCTAATTTTGTAGTTAGCAACTTTTGAAAAAATCCTTCTTGATTTTAATACTTGATCTATTTTTGGAAAAGGACACATAAATTTTAACTGTTAGGTGGTGAGTAGTTTTTGTACATATTGCATACAACATATGCATGCACTTCATTGCACTTCTTTACAGAACTAGCCAAGAAATCATTCATTCTTGGTTTTTAAGTTGTTTGAGTAATCTTTGTTTGGTTTCTCCATCTGGCGTGCTCTTTTTTTTCCTGGAAGGGCTGGTGTACTTGAAATGACTCACTTTCTGCACTCAGCTTTTGGGATTTTTGGTGAGTTTTTGAGTTTCGTTGATGGTTTTTGTTTGTATTGTGTTTGTAAGTAATGGGTGGTTTTTGGTTTTTGCTAAATCAGGGGATTTGACTGGCTTGTTCCTTTTCTTGGTTCCTATGTAAGTGTTTTCAAGAACTGTTCTTTATGTTTCAAGATTTTATTGTTTGTGTGTTTGTAAAGAGATATTGGGTTATTTTTATTTTTTTTCATTGTGTAACTGAAAAGAATCTGTAATTTCTCCTTTTTAATGTATATATACTATGGCCATCTTTTCTTGTTGTTCACCCTGAGTTTTCTTTGGTTGTACTGTTCCATTGATGTTTTTTTTCCAATTTGTGTTAAAGTTTTTCTTTCTTGAATCATCAATGTGGTTGATATGGGATCTCCCTCCCCCCCCCCCTCTCTCTCTCTCTCTCTCTATAAGTTGTTGATTGAACTTTAATGGGAAATTGACAGTATTACATTCAAGAGGATCCTACTAAACAAATCTACAGAGCAATTCTCAGGCATACCATATGTCATGACCCTCCTCAATTGCCTGCTTTCTGCTTGGTAATTTTTATAGTATGATATTTTGCTTCATTTTGTTACTTGTTTAATGTTATCTCATTCTGTATTTCTGTGTGTGTACTAAAATTATAATAACTATATAGGTATGGACTGCCTTTTGTGTCACCCAACAACATACTAGTTTCGGTGGTAAATGGTACTGGGGCAGTGATTGAATCAATTTATGTTCTCATGTTTCTCATATTTGCTCCCAAGAAAGAGAAGACGAAGATTTCTGGAATCCTCGTGATTGTCCTCACTCTTTTCGCCACTATTGCCTTTGTCTCTGTCTTCGCTCTTCATCATAAAAAGCGCAAGGTTTTCTGTGGTTTTGCTGCTTCAATTTTCTCTGTTATAATGTATGGCTCCCCTCTTTCTGTCATGGTAAGAATACTTCTTAGAATTTTCGGTTAGTGTTGTTTTAATATGCTGAGCGGTGAAATAATTTTTTCATTTGGATCACGAAATTATGACTTTGATATCCTGTACCTTGAAACCATATGGTCATTTCATTGATTGTACGCGTTTTAATATGCTCTCCTGCACATATAAGGCTCTTGTTTTCTTATTGATCATGTGAACTGAATGTGCAGAGGATGGTGATTAGAACAAAGAGTGTTGAGTACATGCCCTTCTTCTTGTCTCTCTGCAGTTTCCTTTGTGGAACTTCTTGGTTTATTTATGGCCTTTTGGGAAATGACCCCTTTGTAGCTGTAAGTAGCTTCTTTGTGGTCTTATAAGTTACTAAACTATGTGTGTTTGTGTTAGTCTGATCTAATGCATTCACATAAACTGTTGTTTGCAGTCTTCAAATGGTTTTGGAAGTGGGCTGGGAATACTGCAGCTGATTCTGTACGCAACTTACTGCGGAAACAAAGGCCAGACCAAGAAAACTGCTGATGGATCATCTCTGGAAGTGGGGCAGGACAATCAAGAAGACTCCAAGTAGGCAGAACATTATCTGCACTACAATCTCTAGTTTTTAGCTGCTTGTCAATGTAATGTACTCAGGTTAAACTCTCAAGTTGAGCTCTTGTTTTTCTTTTCCTAGTTGGCTATTTAGCTACCTTTTGTAATGTTTGAATGTTTTCAGTTTGATTCAAAATGTATAACATTTTCTAATCTCTGTTGGTTTCTGATAAATTTTAGAGGATGCTGCAAAATTTGGGAAATCATTTTTGCTAATCTTGTTTACAGCTTGTTGCAATTAGTAAGATAGAAGGGACGTCTCAAAAAACAGAGGTAATTTATTATACTTTGTAGAAAACTCTAAATTTAGAAAACAAATGTTGAAAATATACTATTTTCCTGTTCCAAGGGCCCAAAAAATGCTGATTGACACTACATTAAAATACGCATTCAAGACACGTGTATTCAAATTTTTTTAAAATACAAAGATTACACATTTTGTACATGTGTATTCACTAAAAACAATAAACGAGAATGTGTATTAACTAAAAGCAAATAGTGAATATGCATTCCGAAAATGGCATTCCTGAAATGCATGCATATCCTTTATTATTTTATTTTTAGTAAATTGCACATTACACCCCTTATAAATTTTCGCTTTTTCGGTTTGATCATATACTTTTGATTTTGGCAAAATGCATCCCTCAACTTTAAATTTCGTTTCATATCGCACCTCTTTTAACAATTTTGAGGGGTAAAATCGGAATACATATTTTATGCTTATATTATTAGAATGTGCATTATATTATTAGAATGTGCACTCCGTATTTATAATATTGTAACAGATTACACCCTGATTTAAACTTTTGCTCGTTTAAAAAAATATATAAATTTGTATGATAATATGAGATAATATTTTTTGACTTAATAAATAATTAAATTATCATATTCTCTGTTAAATCTGAATCAAAATCACAAATAAGTTTTTTATCCAAATTAATTTAATTTAAATACTATGCATATAAATTTAAATTATATATATTTTTAAATTATAATATCAAAAGATATATATTTTATCAAATATATGTGTTCAAGTTTTGATATTACTTTTTGACACAATCTTTATAATTTATAATTTCTTATTTTTATTTTAATATTTTTATAATAAATCTCTATTAAAACTATAAGTTTCCTAATTTTCTACACTCAAAACAAATATCTAATCAACAAAAACCTTGGTAAATCACCCTACTCAATTCTGTCAAAAAGAAATCCAACTGTAAAGCATCTGCATGTGTTTGGAAGTAAATACTTTATGCTCAAAGACAACTCTGAATATGTTGAAAAATTTGACTTTAAAGTATTTGAAGCTATTTTTCTGGGATTATTATTGAAAAGAACTAACTACAGAGTTTATTATTTAAAGCAAAAGAAAATTATAGAAAGCACATATGTGACCTTTGATAATGACAAGTGTCGAGGCTTGGAATGCCTTGATGCAAATGAAGTTGAAGCCTTAAAATTTAAAAATCTAAACATTGACAGTGACTCTGAAGATGAAGCCGAGATCAACACAAATAATAGAATGAAGCCAAAATCAAGTGAACTAGTGAACTATGAAAATGAAAATTCATCTCATGAAAGAAGCACGCCTGAATTTGGTGGCACAAACTCAGGGGGAGAAGGAGATGATAGTCCTTCAAGTCATGTCAACAATTAAGAAATGCAGACAACTCTAGTCAACAAGATCACACCATAAAATGGGATAAGAGTCACACATGAGATGCTATAATTGGTGATCCAAATGCTTGAATGAGGACTAGGAGTGCCACTGCAAATCAATGCTTGCATGCATGCTTTCTTTCTCAAACTGAGCCTAAAAAAACTGAGAAAACTCTACTTGATCCTGACTGGATAACGGCTATGCAAGAAGAGCTAAATCAATTTGAAAGAAATAAAGTTTGAGAATTGGTTCCTGTACCAAATAACAGAAGTATCATTGGAATAAAATGGGTGTATAGGAACAAAATGGATGAAAATGGAATTGTAAAAAGGAACAAAGCAAGACTGGTTGCCAAAGGCTACTCACAAGAAGAAGTAATTGACTATAATGGAACTTTTCCTCCATTTGTAAGACTTGAAGCAATAAGAATTTTTCTCGCATTTGTTGCACATTCCAATTTTAAGTTGTATCAAATGGATTTGAAAAGTGCATTCCTTAATGGTGAATTAGAAGAAGAAGAAATCTACGTGCAACAGCCACATGACTTTGAGGATCCATAATTTCCAAACTTTGTCTATAAACTGTTAAAAGCTCTCTATGGATTGAAAAATGCATCTAGAGCATGGTATGACACACTCTCGGAAATTCTACTCAAACATGGATTCACTAGAGGGATAATTGATAAGAATCCATTCTACAAGCAGCGTGGTGATGACATTGTCCTAGTTCAAATCTATATGGATGATATAATTTTTGGTTCTACTACTGAAAAACTATGTCAAAGATTCTCAAGACTCATGCAGAGTGAATATGAGATGAGCATGATGGGAGAGCTAAGTTACTTTCTTGGCCTTCAAGTTAGTCAAAGGAGTGACGATATCTTTATCAATCAAACCAAGTATGTCAAAGATCTGTTGAAGAAATTTGGAATGGTTAACTGCTCACCTGCATCAACACATATATCTACAGCTACCAAGTTGGATGAAGGTAAGAAAGAAAAAAGTGTAGACATTTCTGGTTATAGAGGAATGATTGAATCTTTGCTATACTTAACTGCTAATAGACTAGACATCATGTTTGTAACATGTCTGTGTGTTAGATTTTAAGCAAGTCCTAAAGAATCACATTTGATGGCTAACAAGAGGATTTTCTGATATTTGAAGGGAACAACAAATTGGGATTGTGATATCCTAAGGGAACTAATTTTGAAGCTGTTGGATACACAGATGCAGATTTTGATGGATGCATGGTAGACAGAAAGATACAAGTGGAAGCTGTAAATTCCTTGGTCAAAGACTTTTCTCTTGGTATAGTAAGAAACAACAATATGTGTCAACTTCCACAGCTGAGGCTGAATACATAGCTGCTGGAAGTTGTTGTGCTCAAGTGTTATGGATTAGAAATCAATTAATGGATCATGGCCTAGTGTCACATAAGATTTCAATCATGTATGACAATACTAGTGTCACATTGATGTAAGATACCATTTTATTAGAGAACATGCTGCAAATGGTACTTTAAGCTTTTTTTTCCAAGAGAAAAATAATTAGCTGATATTTTCACTAAACGTTTGAATGAATCAACTTTCACTAAACTTGTAGGTTAAATTGACATGTTAAATTCTTCATCCTAAAGATAAGAACTCAGCTAATGTGTTGCAATAGATTAATTTCTAATAAATCAAAATTAATTTAATTTAATTAAAAATTAAATGGAATATGATTTCTAAATATTTCAGGATTCTCTGCATATTTATTCTTCAAAATTCAAATTTAACTTGGATTTTTTTTAATTCTAAGAAAAGCTGTCTAATTGTTAATTCCCATTTTTAATATGTGAAATTACTATAAGAAAAATGTTAGTTTAAATCAAGAGTATGTAGATAATTGAGTTCTCGATAAGTCTAACTGACTTGTCTATAAGTCATTTTGTGACTTCTCGATGGAGTTCTCGATAAGTGTCTTTTATGACTTCTCGATGATATCTCGATAAGTCATTTTATGACTTCTCGACAAGCATTGTAGAGATTTCGATATACATATCAATATGGAATTCTCTACAAGTACAAATTTTAGACTTATCAATAACTCAGAACTAGAATTATTTAATTCAATAAATTATTTTAGTAAAATACTTTTGATATAAAAATCCATTCTTATTTTATGTTGATTTATTTAATATAAATTGGAATAATTTAGTACATTTAGGACAAACTGGGTATTTATACAATATCTCGATCAGTCACTATCTAGTTCCTGTTAAGAGTCAAGAAAGTAACATCTCGGCAAGAGTTCTCTATTAGTCAAGTGACTTCTCTACAAGCAAATACCAACCGTTTATTTCAACCTTGTCGACAAGTCACATCCCTATCCTGTAAATACCCAGACATCTCGACATAACCCCTCTTTACGCTTTCGAGATCTCAATTGACCTAATTTCTACAAATCTTCACCATTCTTAACCGTTTCAAGCTCTTTCTTCCTCTAAACACTTACCCATTCAAACTCAAACTCTTTCAATGGCTGCCAACAATGTTAGATCTTTTATCCCCAAAGAGGGAACCAACTACCTGACTTTTGTGGATGCAAACCAAGCTCTGACAACTTCAAGTATTTTATGAGATTCATTGCTGATTCATATCTCTCAGGGGCCTTGAATTCTAACCCTGTGCTTTTTCTGGATGTGTTGAATGAATCTCGAAACTCTGCAGTTATCAACACTATTGTCCATGAAAATCAAGTTGTATCTTTGGTGGTGAACTACACAATTCAGGGTATAGCCACTACACCATAGATGGCCTATCGCAATGGTTTAATCATGGGTGTTACAAAATTATGTTACATTAGGTATGCTTATCTTAGCCTACCGCAACGTAGTATTTTTGATGTTACCATAGCGTTTGTAACATGTTACTATAGCTTTAAAGTGTTACATATGGTAACATGTGGAAACTTATGTTACAATAGGGTGTTAATGGATAAAAAAGTAATATTTTACAAATAATTAAATAGATATAATTATTTGACTTGAAAAATAATCATTGTTGATAATATAATTAAGCAATAATATTAATATTAGCAAAGATTGATAAAATATTTTTATTATTATTAATTTTGTAAACTTTACTAATTAGTAACTAATAATTTTTTATTAATAAAAAAATTGAACACTATTTAAACATTAAAGTTAATCAAAAAATAATAAGAAAGTGAAATTAAGGGCAGTTTTTTGGACTCTCGTTGGGCTTAAGCAGGCGGGCTTTCAAAGTTTTCGTAGAAGCGGCAGTATTTTGGAAAACCCGGGTATTCAGACAAAGTTTAAATTTTCAATCGCAAAACATCTCTCTTAGTCGCTCTCTCAGTCTCTCTCTCTCTCTCAGCTTTCAATTGAACTAGATTAGCTTAATTCGAACTAGGTTTTTTAATTGGAATGGGGGATTTTAATTGGAATTGGGGGTTTTTAATTGGAATTGGAATTGGGGGTTTTTAATTGGAATTGGGGTACTAACTCTCTCTCTCTCTCTCTCTCTCTCTCTCTCTCTCTCTCTCTCTCTCATTTTGTGTATATGTATATACTAACTCTCTCTCCCTCTCTCTGATTTTGTTGTTGTATGTTTTTTTGGTTTTCTTATAATAATATATTAATGGAATGTTTGTGCGCGTGTCTACCGTACACGCTATATTTATTAAAACGATGTCTTTATATTTTATAATCTGGTCAGATCTATATTCTGACCACCATCTTGATGGAACCGTCACCTTCAGAAGTTCACCACTCTCGTCTTTTGCATTAGGAGTAAGTATTATTTGGTCTTTTGTTTAGTTTTATATGATCTTCTTATGAATTCCTGTTGTGTATCCTTATATACGATTATGTTAGGAAATTAAAGAAAATGAGAAGGGAAAGGAATTCATGATTTCAATCCTTCTTGCCTTCATTTCTATCTAAGGAGAGGTAGAGGAGTGAATTTAGACAGTTGAATGCCTGAATTGAAGTACTTGTTTATTTTATTTGATTTGAGTTGTGTGCTGAATTTACGTAATTGATGAAAACAGGGCCTAAGGAGTTCACATCTGTGTATTACAGTCTCCAGAGCTGGAGGGTGAGTGTTTAATATTTGTACTAGAATTGTTGGATTTAGGTATACTAGATATGTGATTTGGTGAATGTAATGGATGTGACTTGTATTCATGTGTTTAGGCGATCTTTGAGAAGAATGATGGGGATCTTAATGGTAAAATTGATGCTTCTGAGCTGAGAGAGGCGCTGATGAGCCTTGGATTTGTGGTGTCACCTGTGGTTCTGGACTTGTTGGTGTCCAAGTTTGACAAGACTGGTGGAATGAACAAGGCTATTGAATATGACAACTTCATCGAGTATGAATCGATATCACCAGTTCTTGCTCTACTTTTTTAAAAGTTAGAGTTTCTTCGAACTAAATCTGACTTTCTAACATTTTGTTTTATTTTCTCTTTTGTTTTTTGGCTGTTTTGATTACAGGTGCTGCCTCACTGTTAAGGTATAGCTCCTTTTTAAACATTATGGTTTTCTGAATTTTATTTTTTTCACACTGTGTATATTGTGGTTAGTTAGCTATAGACAGTAATTGTTGAGTTCGTAGGGAATTATTGAATTACCTGTAGACTCCAGACTTTGATTAATATATTTTTGGTATAACACCTGTTGCGACTTGGAGTGTGAAAACTAAGATTGACATTGTATTGTCCATAAATATTGGACACTGTTATTGGCATGTGTCTGATGAATCGGTATCTCTTGCAGGGACTTACTGAGAAATTCAGGGAGAAGGACACTGCATACATGAGTTCATTCTGCACATTTAGAGCTACAAATTTCTAGTTATTTCCTAAAGTGTTGGTAATTTCTCCAGAAACAGAGCTCATAGTATTAATATCTAAGGATTAAATTTGGTGTGATCCAACCCTTTCTTCAGCTATATATGTGTAGTTAATACTTCTACCATGATTAATGAATATTACTTAAACTTCTTAACTCTGATTATAGACAATCTGATTATATCCTACTATGATTGTGGCCATACTTATGTGGTCGGCGACTCTGCACCACGAATTAATGAGTACATCAGTCACATAGAGAACTATGCGTCAATTCCTGGTGACAGGCATGCAGTTGTGCATACACAACATGAACAAATAGAGAATAATTCATTTTTGTTATTATTTTAACATGGCTATCTGATGTATCTATTTAACTGAATAATAACAAATGAATGATATATCTGCACGATCTTTAGACCATCTTAAAATGATCAGTCATCTAAAAGCTTTGTTAATATAAAACATTTCTGCTACATTACACAGAGTAGTCATGCAATCAGAAGTTTATTTTGAACTTACTGAAATCTAGCTAAAAACTAGAGTCCCCCAAGTTGCCGTGGTCAACAGTATTGCTGATTGATATGGAATAAAATGCATCTGTGAGAATGATTGAGATCTTCACTGATACAATAAGCTTAAATGATATTAGGGTGGTTGTCAATTTTAGCTTATATATACATTGCTCATTTGATAATATACGTCTAGTGGTTTTAATCCCTGATTCTTGCACTGTTTGCAATTTTCTTAATTTTGCACTATATCACACAAGCAATTTTGCAATATACCGAAAGTATAAAACGCTTTTAATCGAGTTCATTTCTTAATTTCACACATCCCCGAGATCCTCATAATGCTCATGATTACCAGGTGTTTAGAAACTCAGATTTTGCCTTCTTTTTTTGAGGACATCTATCTAACCTATTGCATATGATTTTGCTTCTTCTATCATCAGGATAGTCATAATTTTTAAACCAACTTACATGCAGGTTGTTTGGCAAGACAATGTCGACCCTGACAATATGACTTATGAGGTTCGAACACTCATTATATAGTTCACCTGATTGTACGAATTAATTGAATTATTCAGCTTCACCGTTCTTTCCTCTTTCTTCAGATTAAGGTTATCCAATCCCATAGTCTAAGCAACTTAAAACTTCTATATTTAATTTCTTTGGAACTGTGTCACAAATCACAATAGGCCTAATGTTAATTCAAATCTGATGTGCATATAATATGTACTAAAAATGCTGCATTGTTATCTTTGGGGTATCTTGCAGTTAGGGACATGCCGGTAAAGGAGGACACTTAAATAAAAGTGGACCAAATACTTGCTTCTGAAGTCGAGGAGAATGTGAAGAGTTTCTAGTGTTACTATTTTATTAAGTTTATCTTTTTTTTCTAATGTTTAGTAAAGAACCTGAACTATTTTGTTTAGTTAAAATAATTGTTGGTGTCGTAGTTTTAGACATGTGATGGTTTGAATGTTTGAGTTGGTTTGAATGTAATACATTTTGTGGTATGTAATGATATTTTGGGATTGTTCGATTTCGAATAGCAGAATTTTATGTAGTATTGCTTTTTACGTATGAAAAACATGTTAATGGTATATATGTTCAATTTACAAACAAATCCTATCAAATTAATATAATACAAATCATTATAAAAAATGGGGTCCACCTGTGGGCCCCAATATGGGCCCCACAAGTGGGCCCCGTCTTTTTTTTTGCAAATTCCAAGTACAAAGGTAACATACATAGTATGATACTATAGACATACATTGATGTTACCTTTGATGTCTATTGTAACACAAAAGTCCATGTTGCACCAGGGCAAAGGAAATGTTACCTTAGGGGCCAAAGGTAACTCGAAAAAAAGCAACTTAAATTTTATGTTACCTTAGGTCTTTTGGGTGGCTATGGTAACATTTTTTTGGCCTGTTGTAACATTTTTTGGGTGTTGTTGTAGGCCATCTATGGTGTAGTGAGCTATGAAATTCAATGCTAATGATGTCAACAAAGCTTTGGGTATTCCTATAGATAACATAGTGGAGGTTCCAACAACACAAGAATTGGATGAGTTCATGGACTTTATCAACTACAGTGAAAAGATTAACTTGGCTAGGTTGAACAAGAAGAACCTAAGGAGAGAATGGTCCTTTGTGTTTGACTCTATCATAAGAGCATTCACATGCAGAAAAACTGGCTATGACAATATCTCTAGTGTAGTGCATAAGCTGGTGTACTCCATGGCTTACAAGAGACAGCTCAATGTTGGAAGTTTAATCCAGGAAGAACTGAGCACAAGGCTAATAATGCATTTGGTAAGTAGAGGTAAATAAATTTTCTTCCCTAGATTTATAATGTCTGCTTTAAATCATAAAGTAGCTGACATTCACATGCTAGATGGTAAGGATAGAAATCAAATTGGCATTTATAAACAGGTGTCCAAAGTTCTATTTGGTTCACTAACTATAAAGAATCAGGTAAAGGTAGCTCTAGATGTCATTGACTTCATATTGGAAAGATTTAGAACTTACCCTTACCCTATGCCTGATATGAGATCAAGTGCAATATCTAGTAAAACTCTAGCCTCTGCACCTGTAGAAGGAACCAAATAGGATAGCACACGGGGGCCTTCCATAGCTGAGACCTTTTCTTCAATACCATTAGCTGCTAGGAAATCAACTACTTCATCCTCTAAACAGGGTGGAGTTAGTAAAAAGAATAGAAAGCAAACACCTCTAGTGGTTGTTACTGAGAGTTGTGAGGAACAAACACAAATTGAGTCACCATTGGTCAGAAAGCCAAAGAAGTAAAGGAATGTTGAGTTGACCACTCAAATGACCATCTCTGCATCTTCTCAAAAAACTGTAGTTATAACAAAGGGACAACAACTGACTCTAGTGGCACCTTCTCAACAAGGTGTCACTATTGAATCAAACATTCTCCCCAATACACCCTGTAAAGAGTCTGCACCCCCTCTTGAGGACTCTCAAGAGGGAGAAAGAAGTCATGTGGTTGGCACACACAAAGAGAGCACATCATTTGAATATCCCTCATCCATTCAGGGGGAGTTGCCAACAATCACACTTGAGCTCATTCATCTCATCTCTCAAATTTCTTTATCATATAATGAGGGGCTTGAATCTTCTTCTCAAGCCCTTCCAAAATCATGTGACACAGTTCAAGAAACTGTGCTCGCCACTCAGGCACAATTTCTAGATGGTGAGAGGCTACATGCTGAGGTAGACCTTGATGATACCATAAGAAACACAAGAGTTTCATCAGTTTTTGCTGAAGACCATGTGCAGGTTCCAAATGTATCTTCATGTGCACAACATTCTTCACAGACTACAAGGTTTGAGGGTAGTACTCTTGAGGGGGAGCTACTCAAATCATCTCCAATTCAATTGGAGGTTTCTCAAGTAGGAACAACTCCCCTCACAATCCTAGCTGACATTGCTCTGTCAATTGAAGCTAGGAGTACAATTGCCAATGATCCAGTTATTGGGAAGGCAAGTTATCAAGAACATTTAAGTGCTAGTCCCCTGCAAGAGGAACAAGGGTTTGAGGCCAGTTTACATGACAGTAACCTGGTCAAATCCCCTCCAGTTCCAATGGAGGTCCACTTTACTAGTGAACAACACACTGTCACAACCACGGTTCATACCGTGAGTCCAACTATGACACATGTCACAGGAACAGTTTCACCAACTCTCTCATCCACCTCAAACACTTTTAACCAACCATCAACCTCAACAGATATTAATAACCTTTCACCTCCACACAACCTTCATATGTCATCTCACAATGGTTACAAGATGCTCAAGCTCAACCTTCAATAATGAATTATTTACTAATTGATCAGCTTGCAGGCCTAGCCAACATCACCCAACAACTTTTCACAACTGATATGTCTATCCAAGACTATCAGGAAATCTTCATGTCCTATAAGGAAGATGTGGATGACCGGCAATTCAAGATTGCATATGAAGCTGAGCAATATGGCAATGTGGATGCATGGTTGTCAAAAGATTATAGTGTGGAGATGTAGGAGGCCTTGGCTAAATTTAGAGAATAATATGTCACCATCTTGGTAAGCAATGCCAAGGTCTTTACTCCTCATGAATTTTATGTTTCCATTACAGAAGTTTACAAAGCACAATTAAAAGCCTTTCATCACATTGGAAGAGCAATAGAGAAAACTATGGATGGACATCAGGCTGAAGTCAAGAAATTGGTTAATACAAGGATTGATAAACTGATGCCAACTTTTTCTAAGATGAAATCCAAATTCAATAAGTTTTTAGACAAACTTCAATCTCTCTCTCTCTCTCTCTCTCTCTCTCTCTCGCACCAGTTGAAGAAAGCATCACCAAATTGAGGGATTCTTTCATAGCATTGCACAATGTGATCCAGACTCAAATCACCAAAAATAATGACACCAAGATCAAACTAGATCAGTTGTATTTTGCTAGATATGAACCATCAGCTTTGGTAATGGAGGAGATCAAAAATGTTGCTCAGAATTTTCTTGGTACTATCTTTGCATCTTGCTCACTGGTCAATTCCTTATACATCCACAAACCTTCAAATCCAAAATCTTCAAGCTCAAGTTTCAGATCTTTAAACCTCCAATGCTTTTCTGCCTAATCAAGTGTCACGGCTCACCTCCCTTATCACCAGTCAACAACAAGATATAAAGTCTCTAATAGACTCCCAAAAATACTTGCAGATGCGGACCTCAGTGTCCCTGGGAGCTATTATGGGTGCTTTAAATATACCCCTTCAGGAAATATCTCAACAAGTAAGGACCCAAATTCCTCAACATTCCACTATGCATGTCACCAAGACTAAGGGGGAGATGGAGTCCAAGCTAAAATTCAGCCAACTTTCAAGCAAAAATGAAGATGCTGTTGGTTTGGACAGACTCGTGATGGCAGCTGAGGGACCTTGCCTTGACAAAGAATTTTATCAATTTATGGAAGCCCTAAGATTCTCTCTAAATTTCAACCATTTCTCCTACAAGAAGGTTGTGGATAAAAACATCAATTTCCTGAGGGTGGTGATGGTGACTAGGCAAAATTTCAGGGAGAAGAGAGTAGTAGTCAATATAAATGACTCAGGTATGAATAGATGTATGCAGGTGTCTCTCTCTTTCTTACAATCAAGAAGAGCATATGAACCTGATATCTTCATCAATAAATTAAGGGTGATGATTCCAGAAGACACTCTCTTGTTTAATGTGCTTAAAAAGGGTCAAATAGGTGTATTTCCTGAAGCCTGCCTATATCAAGCAAAAGAGTGACCTACCTCTGTCCAAACACCAAGAAATATAAAAAAATTCAAATTCCAAAGCAATGTGTCATGGGGAACAAGAAGTTGATAATGATCTTGCAGACAAAACTAAAGTCAAAGAAGATAAAGACTTTTGAGGATGTGGAAATGATTAAAATTATATCTAAATACTTGAAAAATGATGAATCCATGCTACCTAGAACTCAAATCAACACAAAAGATGATTTGGATGATGATGAGCAGAAAAAAGATGAGCATAAATCTTTTATCTCAAAGTATGTTAAATTTTTCATCCTAAAGGCAGGAACTCAGCTATTGAGTTGTAGCAGATTAATTTCTGATAAATCAAAATTAATTTGATTTAATTAGAAATTAATTGGAATATGATTTATATATATTTCAAGATTCTCTGTATATTAATTTTTTAAAATTCAAATTTAACTTTGAATTTTTCTAATTCAAAGTAAAATTGTCTAAATGTTTATTTACATTTTCAAGATGTGAAGTTAATATTAGACAGAATTGAGAAAGAACAAAAGTATATAGAAAATTGAGTTCTCGATAAGTCTAAATGACTTCTCGACAAGTCATTTTGTGACTTCTCGACAAAATTCCCGATAAGTCTTTTCCATGACTTCTCGATGGACTTTTTGATAAGCTTCTTTATGAATTCTCGATAAATGTTGTAGAGATCTTGATATACTTATCTATATGGAGTTCTCTATAAGTTCAAATTTTAGACTTCTCGATAACTCGGAACTGGAATAATTTAATTTAATAAATTATTTCAGTAAAATACTTTTGATATAAAATCCATTCTAATTTTATGTTGATGTACTCAATATAAATTGGAATAATTCAATCCTATTAGGACAAACTGGGTATTTGTACAACATCTCGATAAGTCACTATCTAGTTCTCATTAAGAGGCAAGATAGTGACATCTCGACATGTGTTCTTTAGGTCATGTGACTTCTCGATAAACAAATATCAACTGTTTATTCCTCACTTCTCGACAAGTCACATCTCTAACCTATAAATACCCAGATATCTCGACATAACCCCTCTTTAAGCTTTCGGGATCTTAATTGACCTAATTTATGCAAATCTTCACCATTCTTAACCGTTTCAAGCTCTTTCTTCCTCTAAACACTTACCCACTCAAACTTAAACTTTTTCAATAGCTGCCAACAACATTAGAGTTGTTATCCCCAAGGATGGAACCAACTACCTAGCTTTTGTGGATGCAAACCAAGCACCTGATACCATTAAGTGCTTTGTTAAATTCCTTTCTGATTCCTACCTTTCAGGGACCTTAACTGCTAACCCTGTACTTTATCTGGATATGTTGAATGAATTATGGAACTCTGAAGTTATTAACACTATTTTCCATGAAAATCAAGTTGTATCTTTGGTGGTGAATTGCACAATTCAGGGTGTAGCTGTGAAATTCAATGCTTGTGCAATTCAATACTGATGATGTCAAAAAAGTTTTGGGTATTCCTACTGACAATATAGTGGAGGCTCCAACAACACAGGAACTGGATAAGTTTTTGGACTTCATAAACTACAGTGAGAAGATAGACATGGCCAATTTAAACAAGAAGAACCTGAGGAGAGAATGGTCTTTTTTGTTTGATTCTATTATAAGAGCATTCACATACAGAAAAACTGGCTATGACAACATCTCCAGTGTAGTATAGAAGTTGGTGTACTCCATGGCTTCCAACAGATAGCTCAATGTTGGAAGCTTGATCCTAGAAGAACTGAGCACAAGGCTAACAATACCTTTGGTAAGTAGAGGTAAGGAAATTTCCTTCCCTAGATTTATAATGTCCACTTTAAATTATAAAGTAGATGACATTCACATGCTTGATGGTATAGATAAAAATTAAATAGGCAATTGTAAACAGGTGTCCAAAATCTTATTTGGTTCACTAATTACAAAAAATCAGGTTAAGATTAGGCTAAATATAACTGACTTTATTTTGAAATAATTTAGAACCTATCCTTATCTTATGCCTGACATGAAGAGCAATATTACTTCTAGTTCAGATATGGAACTTGGTCCTGCAGTAGCATAAATGCAGGAACACTAACAAGTGCCTACCACAGTTGCAACCCTTCCTTCATAAACTCTAGAAAGTAGTAAACCAACTGCTTCATCCTCCAAAAAGGATAAAGTTAGTAACAAAAAGAGGAAGCAGCAAAATATAGCAGTTATAAATGAGAGTGGTGAAGAACAATAAATTGAGTCACCATTGGTCAAAAAATAAAAGAAGGCTAAGAAAACTGAGTTGACCACTCAGATAACCACCTTTGCATCTTCTCAAAAAGATGCAGCTATAACAAAGGGGCTTAAACAGACTTTAGTGGCACCTTCTCAACAAGGTGTCACTATTGAACCAAGCATTCTCCCCCAATGCATCTTTTAAGGAGTCTGCACCCCCTCTTGAGCACTCTCAAGAGGGTGAAAGAAGTCATATAGTTGGCACACACACTGAGAGCACATCAATTGAAACCCACACATCCATTCAGGGGGATTTGCCAACACTCATACCTGAGCTCACCACTCAGGTACAAATTTCTTCATCTTACAATAAGGGGCTTGAATTTTCTTCTTAAGCCTTGTCAAAATCAAGTGACACGGTTCAAGAAATTGTGCTCACCACTCAGGTACAAAATTTAGATGGTGAGAGGCTACAGGCTGAGGTAGACCTTGATGACACCATCACAAATGCAGGGGTTTCATCAGTTTTTAATGGATATCCTGTGCAGGCTACAAATGCATCTTCATGTACATAACAGTCTTCACATACTAAAAGGTTTTAGGATAGTACTTTTGAGGATAAGCTACTTAAATCCTCTCTAATTCAATTGGAGGTTTCTCATGCAGAAACAACTCCCCTTACAACCCTGGCCGGAATTTCTTTATCAATTGAAGCTGGGAGTTCAATTGTCAATGATCCAGTTATTGGGGAAGCAAGTATCCTAGCACATTCAAGTGCCAGTTTCTTGCAAGAGGAATAAGGGTTTGAGGTCATGGTACATGACAGTAACCTGGTCAAATTCCCTCCAATTCCAATGGAGGTCCACTCGACTAGTGAACAATACACTATCACAACCATAGTTCACACTGTAAGTCTAATTGTGATACCTATCACATGAATAGTTTCACCATCTATCTCATCCACCTCAAACACTTTCAACCAACCATCAACCTCAACAGATATCAACCAACCTTCTATTTCAACACAACCTTCACACCTTATCTCACAATGACTGCAAAATGCTCAAGCTCAACCCATAACAGTGAATGATTTACTAGTTCATCAACTTACAGGCCAAGCAAACATCACTCAACAACTCCTCACAACTGATATGTCTAACCAAGACTATTAGGCAATTTTACTGTTATACATGAAGATGTTAAAGACCAGCAAGCCAAAATTATAGATGAAGCTGAGCCAGATGACAATGTGGATGCATGGTTATCAAGGATTTTAGTGTGAATATGGATGAGGCCTTGGCCAGATTTAGAGAAGAATATGTCACCATCTTGGGAAGTAATGCCAAGGTCCTCACACCACAAGAAGTATATGATGTTATAACAGAGGTTTATAAAGCTCAATTAAAGGCCTTCCACTTCATGGGAAAAGCATTGGAGACAACTTTGGATGGACATCAGACTAAAGTCAATAAAATGGTCAATAAAAGGGTTGATGAACTAATGCCAACCTTCACTGAGATGAAATCAAAATTTAACAAATTCTCAGACAAGCTTCAAGTTCTCTCTCTTACACCTGTTGTAGAAAACATCTTCGAATTGAGGGATTCTTTCATAGCATGGCACAATATGATCCAAACTCAAATCACCAAAAATAATGACACCAAGATCAAACTGGATCAATTGTACTCTCCTAGATATAAACCATCAGTTTTGATTATAGAGGAGATCAAGAATGTTGTCCAAAACTCTCTTGGTGATATGTTTGCATCTAGTTCACAGTCCATGCCTTCCACATCAACAAACCTACAAATTCAAGACCTTCAAAATCAAGTCTCAGACTCAAACCTCAATTGCTTCGTTATCCACTCAACTCTCACAGCTCACCTCCCTTGTGCAAGGCAATAATAGGCTATCAAGTCCCTTATAGACTCTCACAAATACTTACAGATGCAAAATTCAGTATCACTGGGAGCTATTATGGGTGCCTTGAATGTGCCCCTTCAAGAAACACCTCAACAAGTTAGGACCCAAATCCCTCAACCTTCAATTATGCATGTTATCAAGACTAAGGGGGAGATAGAGTCCAAGCTAAAATCTAGCCAAATTTCAAGTCAAAGTAAAGATGATGTTGATTTGAATAGACTCAAGATGGAAGCTGAGGGACCTTGCCTTGACAAGGAATTTGATGAACTTCTAGAAGCCCTGAGAGTCTCTCTAAATTTCAACCACGTTACATACAAGAAGGTTGTGGATAGAAACATTAATTTCCTGAGGGTGGTGTGGGTGACTAAGCAAGGATTTAAGGACAGGAGGATAATTGCAAATGTGAATGATTCAGGTATGGACAGATGTATGTAGGTATTTTTTCTTATCTAAAATCAAGAAGAGCATCTGAGCGGGACATCTTTATCAAGAAGGTGAAGAGGGTGCTTCCAGAGGACATTTTCTTGCTTATAGAACTCAAAAAGGGTCAAATGGCTGCATTTCCAGAAGGCTACCTACAACCAAGCAAGAGAGTGGCCTACATCTGTCCTAACATCAAAAGGTGCAAACACTTTCAAATTCCAAAGCATTGTGTCATGGGGAACTTGAGGCTGATAATGACATTGGAAACAGACTTAAAGACAAAAAAGATCAAGACCTTTGCACATAATGAGATTATCAAAATTCTTGGAAAATACTTGAAGAATGTTGAAGCCTTGCTACCTAGAACTCGGATCAATACTAAAGATGACTTGGATGATAATGAGCAGAAGCAAGATGAGCATAAATCTTCTGGCTCAAAACCAAGTCATTCTGGAAAAAACTAGTAGTAGCAAGGTGGATGATAAAAAGAAGTAAAAGGAAGTGAAGAATGGAAAGGATGAAGGGAAATAGAAGATTCGGGATGGGGAAGACAAGAAGAAGACTCAGAAAACTCCAGAAATCCAAACATCACAAACTCCATCAACCCAAACACAAAGACCTAGCCAAACAAAATCTTAATCAATCCAAACACATAAACCTAAGTACCTATACAATCCAACTGCACACTCTCTACTCAAAATCCCAATCACAGCTAGCCAAGTCTCTCTAAAGAAAATATCTAAACCACCTTCATTCAAACGTCTAACTAGAACTCACTTCAAGACTGCAGGAAGAAAACCAATAAAAATTCAAGCTGAAGCTTGTACTCTTTGGAATTGCTTCAATCAGGACTTTCTACCAATTTCTGAAAGCATATCAGATGATGATTATCACAAACAGTTAGCCGAGGAGATAGTCAAAGTATGTGTTATTACTTTAGGAGAAGTTAGGATTTACTAAAAAGATGACACCTTCATTTTGCTGAATAGAGAAGTTATTGAGAAATTTTCAACTGCAGAATTAGAAAGAGTGATTAGTTTGATGAATGCAAGGGATTCCTTTACAAGAATGAGAAAGGCTGAGTTGGCTAAGAGATTGAGACTAAGAGATATAATGCCGATAATGGAAAGGGCTATAGGGGAGGAGAATGAAAGGAAATATGCTAACGAGATTGAAATATTTGAGCAAAGATTAAATGAACTGAAGACAATGGGTTGAGCAAGGTATCTAAAGATGGACATTTTCTGAACATTAAGACAAACAGATTTTCAAAATACAAGATTCTTCTTCTCAACAGTTACTCATTAGCTGAATAGCTCAAACTAGTGGAACATCTAAGAGGGATTGAGACCATTGAAGAAATTGAAGTACTAGTCAAACTCAAGGACCTAACTAGAAAGGAACCTGGTTATGAAAAATTTTAAAAATCTTTCCAACTCAACATTTGATGTAACTGCAAGATGTATAAAATGTACTTTGTAAATTTTTTAGTCTTACTGTATTTGATTTTAGCTTGGGGTTAGTCTTGTTATCAGAAATGAATTTGTGACAAGCAATCTTATCATGAATTGAGGGAGATTGTTGTGCAAGACATGCCTATACATAAAAAGACTAAGTCATACTGACAACCCTAAGGATAAGTTGTATGATAATCTAATTTTACATTTTGTAATTATATTTCTTGAGTTTGTAAAAATATTTAGTAGATTAAACTGTAGGATATTTCTGGGAACAAGCTTCAAGCTAAGGAATAAACTCTGGAAGAAGATCAAATCCTGATCATGCCTCAGAGAGAAGTATGGAAGCTTGGATTTGAATAATGTTGTTCTAGGAAAAATGCTCTAAGTAAGATATTGACAAGTCACAGATTAAGAAATATCGAGAAATCTGTTGAGAAGTCTAAAATGACTTGTAGAGAGTCCCAAGAGATATCGACAAGTCAATATGTATGTAGAGATCTCAAATATCAACAAGTCAAAATATCTATGTAGAGAACTGGAGATATTGACAAGTTATTTCTTCATGTAAAAGTCCAGAGATATCGACAAGTCATTTCTTCATGTAGAATTCTAGAGATATCAACAAGTCAAAATCTTATGTAGAGAACTGGAGATATCGACAAGTCATTCTACATGTAGAGAACTGGAGACCTCGATAAATAAAAGACACATGTAAGAACTCAAGATATTGATAAGTCATAATACTTATCGATATGTGACATCTCTGTAAAACAAAAGAAATCTCGACAAACTAGCTCATATTACATAATGCAGAAAACTGGAAGATTCAAGATTATCAGTCAATAAACAATTCATTCAATAAATTAAAAATTCTATAAAAGCAGCTTAAAGAATACAAGATCAAGGGCCAAGATTCACAGGATAAAGGATGATCACAGACCTAAAAGATTCTGCACTGGTTTACTAACACCAGAAATGGAAATAAACAAGATAGATTTGGAACCGTGTTAGTACATTTTAGTGCAAGTTTTGTAAACCCGTAATGTTAACCTATAAAGCATGCACGGGTCCTTAGTTTATAAGTTATCAAACAGATCTAGAAATATCTTGTATTCTCTCTCAAGATTTGTAGCTGAGTTCTTATTTTCAAGAACACATATTTGTAGCAAAATAAATTTGATTAATACAATCAAGTGAGTTTTTGATATTTTATTTGTGTGCTTACAGTTAAATAATGTATCTCTACAAGTTCATATCTGCTTTGTTCATTTATAAGCCAAACATTTTCAATGCCAATTAAAATCTAAAGAAACACATTCACCCCCCCTATGTGTTATATTTTACTTCACTCAATATTTAACAAGACATCTCGGACACTTTTGCTCCCGTTGCTATGCATGATATGATACGAATGCCGCTATCTAAAACTGATTACTTTTGTGACCTAATTTAAGGAGCGTGTTATTTCTCGAGGGTTGACTTAAGATCCAGCTTGAGGACGTATCGAGGACTGCGGTTAGAACAAAATATGGGCATTACAATTCCTGGTAATGTCATTTGGATTAACAAGTGTATTAGTCAGGGAACCTGGTGTATAAGGACTGCTTGGATAAGCATGATTGTATTTATTAATAACATCCTCAGTTATTCAAAGACCAAGGATGTCCATGTGGAACGCCCAAGGATTTCCCTACGAAGATTAGAAGGGAATCAACTATATGTTAAGTTTTCAAGTATAAATTTTGGCTGAGAGTAACAAATGATTCTGATTATTCTATTAACGACCATTTAAGAAAAGTCGGGATAGTAACAGATGCCCTGTGCAGAAGGAAAGGACTGAGTATGATTAAAATTGCTGACGAGTTAATAAAAGAATTGGAAAAAGTGGGATGTGAAGTTCAAATATTTGAAGGTGAGAAGAAGTGAAGATACAAGATTACTTTCCAGCCTTAACTGATGGAAAGGAGTAGGAGGTGTTCAAATGTTTGGAAACTAAGTTGAAAATAAGTACCGCCTATCATTCTTAGATGAAGGGTCAAAGTAAAAAAAATGATTCGGACATTATAAGAAATGTTGAGAATATATATTTTGGGTTTAAAAAGGAAACTGAGGTAATCATCTACCATTGATTGAGTTTTTTATGCTAATAGTTATCATGCTAGTAGGGAATGTTACCTTGCGAAGCCTTGTATGGACATAAGTGTGGGTCCTCACTCTATGGAGATGGGAGTAGAGATGTTGTTAGGTCTCGAGTTAATTCAGCGCACCAAGGGCATAGTGGTGTTGATTCGGAAAAGAGTGAAAGCAGCTTGTTGTGAATATGTTGTGAACTTGATGATTTCATTAATAAAACACCTTAGTAGATTTTACTAAGTGAAAAATGTAGAACTCTACGGATAAGGATTGTAGTCCCGACGGATGACTCAATATAGTCCCGACGGATGATGATTTATTATCCATCGAGTGAGTAGCTTGTGTAATAATAAGTCTGTAGCACATTTCTGCACACACATTGTTTAGATTCTGTAGTAGTACTCAAGTCATGTTGACTTTAACTAGATATGTAGAATAGGTTGATTAATTGTACATAGATGATGTCTTGTAATTCTGCATAAATAAAATGAAGTCAAGTGCCAGATAGCTACCCGACGGATAAACAACAATGCCATTCGAAGGATGATCAACAAGAGAACCCGACAGATGATCATGAACCCGACGGATAAAGAATTCAAACATCTGTTGACAGTAACAACACAGTCACATGCGTCGAATGTATGCAAATGGAATGTGGAAGCCTATTCAACAGGGTTTTAGAGAACAAAAAAGCATTGCCATTTCCATGCTATTATGAAGATATTCGAAAATACTGGAAAAGAGTAATGAAGTAGCATAGTATTAGACTTGATAGTTTTTGTTTTATTATCCTGTTTTATTACTTTGTAATCTTGGTTTTATATAAACCAAGAAGTAGCAAATAGAACAACTAACTAAGCAACCAAGAGAGAAACATTTGTAAACTATATTCTTAGCATTTCTCTGCAATCTTAGTTGTTAAAAATTTGTAAGCAGCTGTGAGCTAATTACTACACAGAGTTCTCTTGATATATTATATATCTCTGGTGGATACATTCAAATCCACCAGAAAGTTTTTAAAGACTTGTATTTTTAATTACTTGTGTTTTGATTCATTTTAAGTTATTATTCCGTACTCTGTAAATCAATTCACACTGATATATATTTAAGTTAGATCACTTTTTATTTTTGAAAAAGTTTCAAGAATTCCATTCAACCCCCCTTCTGTAATTCTTGTTGCATTGTTAAGGGATAACAATTGGTATCAGAGCACCATTAACAAAGAGTTTAAAGATCACAACAAAATAACAAGATGAACAAGAAGGATGTTGGAGTCAAGATTCCTTTTCAGGATAAAGATAATTACCATCACTAGAAGGTAAAAATGCATCTTCATTTACTTTCTCAAGATGAGGCCTATGTAGATTGCATAGAAAGAGGCCCTCCTGTACCAATGAGAGCTGCAACTGGAAATGAGCCATCTGTCCCCAAGCCAAGGCATGAATGGTCTGATCCTGATATTGAACAAGTCAGGAAGGATAAGAAGGTCATGAATATTCTGTTCAATGGAGTTGATGGTGACATGTTTGACAATATCATCAATTGCAAAACTGCCAAGGAAGTTTGGGATACTATACAGATTATCTGTGATGGCACTAAGCAAGTAAGGGAAAATAAGATGCAGCTACTTATTCAGCAATATGAGCATTTTCATAGTGAAGAAAGTGAGTCTCTCACTGACATCTTTAGTAGGTTTTAAAAACTACTAAATGCTCTGAAGTTGCATGGAAGGGTCTATCAGACAAAAGACTCCAATCTTAAATTCCTTAGATCTCTTCCAAAGGAATGGAAACCTATGACAGTCTCATTGAGAAACTCTCAAGATTACAAGGAGTTTACTTTGGAGAGACTGTATTGCATCCTGAAAACTTATGAGCTTGAAATAGAGCAAGATGAGAGGATGGAGAGAGGAAAGAAGAAAGGAGGATCCATTGCACTAGTTGCTGAGTTAGAGAAAGAGAAGGAGATGAAGATGAAAGCTGTTGAATCAACTTCAAAGGTCTGTGAAAATAAGGGCAAGGGGCTGGTAGCAGAAAATGAAGATTCTTTGAGCCAAGATGACATGGAAGATATTGATGAACATCTAGCATTTCTTTCCAGAAGATTTGCCAAGCTCAAGTTCAAGAAGAACTTTGGAGCAGCTAAGCAAAATAGAAACAATGTGGATAAATCAAAATTCAAATGTTTCAAATGTGGCTTAGCAGGACACTTTGCTAGTGAGTGTAGAAAGTCAGATTCCAGCAAAAAGAAGTTTGAGCCTGTTGATTATCAACAGAAATACTTTGAGTTGCACAAACAAAAGGAAAGGACTTTTATTACACAAGAGAATGATTGGGCAACTGATGGTCTGGATGAGGACGAGGATGTCAGCTATGTCAATCTAGCCCTAATGGCCAAGTCTGATGAAACAGAGACAAGTTCTTCAAGCAATCAGGTAATCACCACTAACCTTGCACATTTATCTAAAGCTGAGTGTAATGATGCAATAAATGACATGTCTACAGAATTATATCATTTGCGTGTTACACTTAAGTCTCTTACTAAGGAAAATGCTAAAATCAAAGAAAATAATTTGTTTTTAAGTGAGAGGAATAATGTGCTAGAGTCTCAGTTCATTGAATTTGAAAAATTAAGAATTGAGTGTAAAATTGCTAAGGATGAATTAACTGAGTCCTTGAAGAAAGAAGAGATCTTGAAGAAGCAGCTTGAACGAGAACAGGAGGTGATTAAGGCATGGAAAACATCTAGAGATGTTCATGCTCAAATCACCAAAGTTCGAGGTATTGAGTCCTTTTGTGATGCATCCTGGAAGAAGAATAAGGAGAAGCTGGAATCCAATTTGGTGGAAGGATTGCTAACATATGTAGACTCGACGGATGATGAGGGTCATCCGTCGGATAACAAAAAGGGTTATCCGTCGAGTGATATAAATCCTCATCCGTCGACTATGAGGAAGCCTGTGAGTAAATCCAAACTTGTCAAGTTAAATGAGAAATATGGATCAATTTCCAAGAATTTTGTTCCAGGAGAATCTAGTCAAGTGAAGAAGGAGAAAAAGGCTAATGTTGGTCATATGACTGTCAAGAAATTGAGTGACAGACTGGAAAAGATTGATGTTAAAACAGAGGCTAAAAGGAAAAATAATAGAAATGGTAAAGTAGGAATTAACAAGCATAATAACTACACACCTAATAAATATGCTCCTAGAAAAATTTGTGTCAAGTGTGGTAGTGTAAATCATTTGTCTGTTAATTGCAAAACTGTCATGCCTACATATATGTGCCACCTCATTTTCCCAACATGAATGCCATGCCTTCTATGCCTATGAATGCTATGTCTACACAGAATATGAATGCACAGTTTGCTAATATGCCATTTGCACCCAATCCTTATTATGCTGCATTTAGTATGCCACAAATGCCATTTAGCATGCCTTACTGGAATAACATGTTTACTAATAGCATGCCATTCCCTGTTAATCAAAATATGCATGATAATTCTGTTGTAATGAATGGTTTCAAAGGTCCAACTCAAATGACAAAGGATGAATCTGATATCCCCAAGTCAAATGAGATTAAACCTAAGAAACAGAAAAATAAAGCTAACAAGGCAGGACCCAAGGAAACTTGGGTACCAAAATTAACTTGATTTGATTTTAATGTGTGTAGGGAAACAGAAAGAATCTATGGTACTTGGATAGTGGTTGTTCAAGACACATGACTAGTGATTCTACCCTGCTCACAGAGTTCAAGGAGAGAGCTGGCCCACGTATTACTTTTGGAGATGACAACAAAGGTTATACTGTGGGATATGGCTTAATTTCAAAAGACAATGTCATCATTGAAGAGGTTGCCTTAGTGGATGGTCTCAAGCACAATTTGTTGAGTATCAGCCAGCTTTGTGATAAAGGCAATTCAGTAACCTTCAACTCAGAAGCCTGTGTTGTGACAAACAAAAGAAGTAACAAAGTGGTTCTCACTGGTGTGAGAAAAGGAAATATGTACCTAGCTGACTTCAACTCATCAAATACAGAATCTGTTACTTATCTTCTCAGCAAAGCAAGTCAGGATAAAAGTTGGTTATGGCACAAGAAGCTATCCCATATAAACTTCAAGACCATGAATGAACTTGGTAAAAAAAGAACTGGTAAGAGGCATTCCCCAAGTGGAGTTTTCTAAGGATTGTGATAAGTGGTATTTTATACCACTTAGAACGTCTTAAAATAGCTTAAATTGGTGTCTTGAAATCAAGTATTTTGTGTATTTGATGCGTTTTTCTAGTGTTTGTGCATTTCAGGGTATTAGTTGCATTTCGGGGGAGTAATCATCAAGGATAAGCCTTGGCAAGTGTTTAGCATTGCGAGAGGGAAGAGAAGAGCAGATTACAGCGAAGAAACGGAGCAAACTCGGAAAAAATCCAGTAGGGGTCTGAGCGCCCGCTCAGCTATGCTGAGCGGCCGTGCAGGAAGCTGAGCGCCCGCTCAGCTATGCTGAGCGGTCGCGCAGGGTCGGGAAAAAAGATAAATTATTTTAGACTTCTATTTCTATTTGGCTTCCAACTTCTGTGTAATCTGAGTTTTATGGGACTTCAATATAAGTAGATTCAGAGACATTTTCACAGGGTTGGATCGTTGTATTAAGCAAGGAGAGAAGGAGATAAGGAAGAAGACCGTTTTAGCACACCGTAACGAAGAGGAAGCATATTTTCTTGTGATTCTTTATTTCATTGTAACGTTGGATGCTAGTTTTCTTGCTTTTGAACCTATTTACTCTTGTGATGTACTCTGGTTTAATATAATTAGTTTAGTTATTATTATCTTGTGTTTATTTATCATGTTTTCATATGAACCCATGATGACGATAAGTGCTATCATGGGCTAATCGTGATCATGGGGTCGTAACGGATTTATTATGGAATTCTTTAGTTAGTTGTTTAATATCTTAGTTAGTGATGATTGTATGATATCTAGTATTGGTTGTGCGTATTCGTCTTATGTGCATCGCGAACATATAAGATAGGGTGTTAATCTCTTGTGAAGTGACGGTGGATCTCGAGATTTAGAACTTGTCATGCTAGCATAGGTTCATGTATGATGTTGCATGATTAGTGGGTAACTCTAACCGTTTATTCGCCCTGTGTAATCAAAAGGAATAACTTGTGCTTAAATCATTATGTTGTCAATTTCTGTAGACATATAGTGACTCAACATAATTGATGACTATTCAACTTCTATCTTAATTATGGATGTTTGGTAGAATGGTATTAGTACAATGAAAGTTGGCTTTTATCAGTTTCGTGTTATTCGATTAATATCATCACTGTTGCATGCTAAGGGTAATAACAATGACTATTGAAGGAAGTAGTGATGAAGTTGTGATCTCATGAGTGTTTTAATATTTTTAATTCGAAGTGTTAGTTAAGTGGTTAATTTTAGTAGTTAATTGTAGTTAATAAATAGTTAACAATTCTAAGTGTTAGTGTCTTAACATTGAGAAGTAAACATACATTGGTGAGTGAGTTTAATTGAATATAATTAGTCTGAGTCTTTGTGGGAACGAACTAGAAAGTATTCTATATTACTTACGAACGCGTATACTTGCGTGTATTATTAGCGCGTGTTTTCGCCCTAACAAGTTTTTGGCGACGCTGTCGGGGACTCGGTGTATTTGTTTAGTTTATGAACTTTCCATCATTGGTCGTTAGGACTCGGTGATTAAGACGTTTTTGTTACTTATTGTTTCCGGTTGTGTTTCAGGTACTTTAGCGAGCGTTTATGCAAACTCGTTCTCGTACTCGCAAGAGGACTTTAGATACAGCTGAGGAGACAGACGAAGTTCTTGATATTCCGGAGAAGATAGATTTTGAAGATTCGGATTCAGGAAGTGAGCAGAAAGAACCAGTAATCATGGGTGATCGTATTGTTCCGGCCGATCCAGCTCTTATGGACTTTTCTCGGCCTAAAATTGATGACATTTAGTCAAGCATTCTTCATCCGGCTATTCAAGCTAACACTTTTGAAATCAAGTCGGGCACTATTCAGATGGTGCAGAATTCTGTTTCTTTCGGAGGAGCTGCGATTGAAGACCCCAACATGCACATAAGGAATTTTGTCGAGATCTGCAGTACTTTCAAATATAATGGCGTGACTGATGACGCTATCAAGCTGAGGCTTTTCCCATTCTCACTGAGGGACAAAGCTAAGGACTGGTTACATTCTGAACCAGCTGGGTCCATCACTACTTGGCAAGATCTTGCACAAAAGTTTCTAGTGAAGTTTTATCCAATGGAAAAGACTGCTGTTATGAGGAGTGCTCTTACTCAGTTTGCGCAGCAACCTACAGAATCTATGTGCGAAGCTTGGGAACGCTACAAGGAAATGTTGAGAAAGTGTCCACATCATGGAATGCCCGATTGGATGGTGATCACCGGTTTCTATAATGGTTTGGGGGCCCAATCTCGACCCATGCTCGATGCAGCAGCTGGAGGCGCCTTGTGGGCCAAAAGCTATACTGAGGCTTATAATCTTATCGAGACTATGGCTGCAAATGAGCATCAAAACCCAACTCAGAGGATGATGCTTGGGAAGGTAGCAGGTATTCTAGAAGTCGATGCAGCCACCGCTATTGCAGCGCAGCTCCAAGCACTGTCTATGAAGGTCGATTCTCTAGCTACCTATGGAGTCAATCAATTAGCTATGGTTTGCGAGCTTTGTGCAGGTTCTCATGCTACGGATCAGTGTTCTCTTGTCAACGAATCTGTTCAGTATATGAATAATTATCGGCGACAACAGCAGCCTGTGCCAGCTACTTATCATCCTAACAACAGAAATCATCCAAATTTCAGCTGGGGTAATAATCAGAATGCTATTCAGCCGCCATATCAGCAAGGTGTGAGTAAATAGTTCAATCCACCTGGATTTCAGCAACCACAGCAGTATGCTCAAAGGCAATCATATTCTCAACAGGGAAGTGCAGCTGCACCCACCAATGCTGATTTTGAGAAACTTAAGCTGTTGTGCAAGAGTCAGGCGGTTTCGATCAAGACCTTGGAAAATCAAATAGGTAAAATAGCTAATGCAGTGCTCAATCGTCAACCTGTAACACTTCCCAATGACACAGAAGTACCAGGCAGGAAGGAAGCAAAAGAGCAAGTCAAGGCTATTACCTTAAGGTCTGGGAAAGTTGCTGATGCTGAAAAGGCAAAAGAAGGAGAAGCTGAAGTTAAAAATGAAGAAGCTAAGAAAAAGGAGAAAGCGGCGGAACCAAGGAAGACTACTGTTGAACACACTCTGCCTGAGGGTAATACAAGGGAGAAATAGCTCTATCCTCCACCACCTTTCCCTAAGAGATTGCAACAACAAAAGCTGGATAAGCAGTTCGGTAAGTTTCTGGAGGTGTTCAAGAAAATTCACATCAATATACCTTTCGCTGAGGCTCTGGAGCAATGCCTAGTTATGCGAAGTTTATGAAGAGTATTATTTCTAGGAAGGTGAAACTGGATGACCTTGAGACCGTTGCTCTAACGAAAGAATGCAGCGCGGTGCTATAGCAAAAGTTACCTCCAAAGCTTAAAAATCCAGGTAGCTTCACCATTCCTTGCACCTTTGGCAAGTTGTCATTCGACAAGTGCCTTTGTGATTTGGGAGCAAGCATCAACCTGATGTCGTTGTCGATCTTTAAAAAGTTGGCTTTGCCTGATCCAAAACCCATCTACATGTCTCTATAATTGGCTGATCGTTCTATTACTTACCCAAGGGGCATAGTGGAGGATGTGCTAGTCAAGGTGGATAAGCTCTTCTTTCCTGTCGACTTTGTTATTCTGGATTTCGAGGAAGATAAGAAGATTCTCATAATTTTGGGAAGACCTTTCTTGGCTACTGGCCGTACCTTGATAGATGTGCAGAAAGGTGAACTTACTATGCGGGTGCAGGATCAGGATGTGACCTTCAATGTATTCAAAGCAATGAAATTCCCTACAGAAGATGAGGAGTGCTTAAAAGTGGATGTGATTGATTCTGCGGTTACTCCCGAACTCGATCATATGCTACTGTATGATGCATTAGAGAAGGCTTTAGTGGGGGATTTTGACAGTGATGATGAAGATGGCAACGAGCAGTTACAATATCTTAATGCTTCTCCCTGGAGGCGAAATATGGACATGCCGTTTGAATCACTTGGTACTTCTGACCTCAAGAATGCTGAAGGAAAGCTCAAACCATCAATTGAGGAAGCACCTACCTTGGAGCTTAAGTCATTGCCTGAACACTTGAGGTATGGTTTTTTAGGTGATGCATCTACTTTACCTGTTATTATTGTATCTGACCTTTCAGGTAGTGAGGAGTACAAGCTCTTAAGGATTTTGAGAGAATTCAAATCGGCTATTGGATGGACCATAGCAGACATCAAAGGGATCAGCCCTTCATACTGCATGCATAAGATTCTGCTAGAGGAGGGTAGTAAGCCAACTGTTGAGCAACAACGCAGACTTAATCCTATCATGAAGGAGGTGGTGAAGAAAGAAATTCTGAAATGGCTGGATGCAGGCATCATTTATCCTAATTCTGACAGCTCTTGGGTGAGCCCTGTGCAATGTGTGCCTAAGAAAGGAGGTATCACTGTGGTAGCAAATGAGAACAATGAGCTCATCCCCACTCGAACAGTTACAGGATGGAGAGTATGCATGGATTACCGGAAGTTGAACAAGGCCACGAGGAAGGATCACTTCCCTCTTCCATTTATTGATCAGATGCTTGACAGATTGGCTGGTCATGAGTATTATTGTCTTCTGGATGGTTAGTCAGGGTATAATCAGATTTGTATTGCACCAGAGGATCAAGAAAAGACTACCTTCACTTGTCCATTTGGCACGTTTGCTTTTCGCAGAGTTTCGTTTGGGTTATGTGGCGCACCGGCCACTTTTCAGAGATGTATGATGGCTATATTCTCTAACATGATTGGGAATAATGTTGAGGTGTTCATGGACGACTTCTCCGTCTTTGGACATTCGTATGATGAATATTTGAATAATCTTTGTGTCGTGCTCAAAAGGTGTGTGGAAACTAATTTGGTGCTCAATTGGAAAAAATGTCATTTTATGGTACGTGAAGGCATTATTCTGGGGAATAAGGTCTCTAGAAAGGGTCTTGAGGTGGATAAAGCCAAGGTGGGAGTCATTGAAAATCTTCCACCACCTATTTCTGTGAAAGGAATCCGTAGTTTTCTTGGTCATGCGGGTTTTTATCGGCGGTTCATCAAGGACTTTTCGAAGATATCTAAGCCGCTGTGCAACTTGCTTGAGAAAGATGTGCCTTTCAAATTCGATGATGAATGTTTGACGGCATTCGAGATTCTTAAGAAGAGTTTAATCACTGCGTCAGTTATTACAGCACCGGATTGGACAGAGCCTTTTGAGATGATGTGTGATGCGAGTGATTATGCGGTAGGCGCAGTTCTTGGGCAGCGCAAGAATAATCTCTTTCATGTGGTCTACTATGCTAGCAAGACCTTAAACGGGGCCCAAATGAACTACACCACTACTGAGAAGGAGCTCTTGGCTATAGTCTTTGGTTTCGAGAAATTTCGATCTTATCTGCTTGGGACAAAAGTGACAGTATTCACTGATGATGCGGCCATTCGTTATTTGGTTTCCAAGAAGGATTCGAAGCCGAGACTTATTCGTTGGGTGCTCTTACTACAGGAATTTGAGTTAGAGATCAAGAATCGGAAAGGTACTGAGAATCAAGTAGCTGACCATCTCTCTAGATTGGAGAATCCCGAGTCTACTTCACAGGATAAGACATTGATCAACGAATCTTTTCCGGATGAGCAGTTGTTCGCAGTTCAGGAGGAAGAGCCATGGTTTGCAGATATTGTAAACTATCTTGTCAGCAATATTTTGCCTCCTAATTTGACCTCAGCTCAAAAGAAGAAGTTTCTGCATGAGATGAAGTGGTATATATGGGATGAACCATATTTGTTTAGACAGGGAGCTGACCAGATCGTCAGGAGATGTATCCCGTTCTGTGAGACGGAGGGGATATTACGAGACTGCCACTCCACAGTTTATGGTGGACACTATGGTGGTGAGAAGACGGCAGCTCATATTCTGCAAGCAGGTTTTTTCTGGCCTATTTTGTTTAAGGATGCTAATCAGTTTGTTTTAAGGTGTGATCGTTGCCAACGAGTGGGAAATTTGACGAGAAAGGATGAAATGCCGTTAAATGTGATGCTTGAAGTCGAAGTCTTTGATGTTTGGGGAATCGATTTCATGGGGCCTTTTATCTCATCCTGCAACAATCAGTACATCTTGATGGCAGTCGATTATGTCTCAAAATGGGTAGAAGTCAAAGCTCTACCAACAAATGATGCAAAGGCAGTGTTGAATTTTCTTCATAAGCAGATCTTCACAAGGTTTGAAACGCCTCGGGTAATCATAAGTGATGAAGGGTCGTATTTCTGCAACCGTAAGTTCACTTCTATGATGCAGCGTTATAATGTGAATCATCGAGTTGCTACTGCCTATCATCCGCAAACAAATGGTCAAGCAGAAGTGTCTAACAGAGAGATCAAGCGCATTCTAGAGAAGGTTGTTTGTCCGTCAAGGAAGGATTGGTCTTTAAAGCTCGATGAAGTTGTTTGGGCTTACAGAACAGCATACAAAACTCCACTTGGTATGTCCCCGTTTCAACTGGTGTATGGTAAGGGATGTCATTTACCTGCGGAGCTTGAGCATAAGGCCTATTGGGTGTTGAAAAAGTTGAACCTGGATCTAGATGCAGCTGGAAAGAAGCGAATGCTTCAGCTTAATGAACTTGATGAATTTCGACTCCAAGCGTACGAAAACAACAAAATGTACAAGGAAAAGGTGAAGAGGTGGCACGATAGGAAGCTACATCCTAAGTTATTCGTGCCGGGGCAACAAGTTCTCTTATTCAACTCTCGTCTCTGACTTTTTCCTGGGAAGTTGAAATCAAGGTGGTCTGGGCCTTTTATTGTCAAAACTGTGTTTCCACATGGAGCGGTGGAGATTTTTGAGAATGATCCGGACCAAGCATTCAAGGTTAATGGTCAGCGTTTGAAGCACTACTATGGGGACACGGCAAACCCAGAAGTGGTTAGTGCCGTTTTATTGTCAACTTGAGGAAGGTACGCAACGTCAAGCTAATGACGAAAAAGAAGCGCTGCATAGGAGGCAACCCATGATTTGTTGTTACAGGAACCCTTAGAAGTTAATAACCTATCCAAAACCACAAAAAAAATCAGAAAAACCGGGCTTTAAAAAAAAATTCCAGTGACCCCCTGAGCGCCCGCTCAGCAAGCTGAGCGACCGCTCAGCAAGCTGAACGCTGAGCGACCGCTCAGGGGTCGGCTGCCAGAAATTTTTTTTAAGTCAATAAAAATCCAAAAAAAATCAGAAAATTAAAACACAAAATTCAGCCCATAAAACCCACGACCTATTCCCCATTTTCCCATGATTTTTACCCATAAACCCACTCCTATTCAAATTCTACCCTAATCCAATCCCTATATATATATACACCTATCCCACATATCTCCCACACAACTTCTACACTCAAACTCTCTCCCAAACACAAAAACACAATTCTCCCACTATAATTGTTGTTGAGCTGCATTGTCTTGTTGTTACTTGTAAAAGTGGTTTTAGGGCATATTTATTTTTCATAAATATTTGGATTGTCTCTAAAGTCGTTTTTATGGTTTTATGATTACAATAATTATTTTTAGAATTTTATAAAATTAAGAAATCAATATTTCATCAATTATTTAGCCATGTATGATTTTCTGATTACATTTATTTATAAAATCCGTATTTAATTCAGGAATTCTTCAAAAATTATGAAACTCATATTTATTTAAGTTTGGAATATTCCGAGAATTTTAATATTATCTTGGAAATTTTTGGGATTAAATTACTCGTTCGGTCGTTCGCTTAATTGCTAAATGCGGATCCAAGATGCGTTTAATAGTTGCTTTAAAAAATTATGAGAATTATATTTTGTTATTTTTGTAATATTTAGAAATTTTTAATAGTATTTCGGTATTATTTTGATTAATAGTTGGTTGCACCTTATATAGTTAAATTAATTAAAACGATACATGATTTGGGGTTATGCAGATAAATGTGTATTTGTATAGCGGCTAAACAAAAGAATTAGACACGTATTAGTCGATTTTGGATACGTGTAAGAAGACGGGAAATTTAGTTTTTATTCTATTTTATATACTCATAAAATCTTAATTCATCCTTTCACGTATCTCTTAATTCTTCTTTGCAATCTCTATGATCTCTAAATTCTCTCGTTTGCTCACTAATATGCCGCACTTTTCCCTTGTATCCCTGTTCTCGGTAAGCCCGTGGCTGTTTTTCCCTGTTTGCCGGCAATTTTCGCCGCCGCCCTGTCGTCGCCGTTTTAGTTTTACGGCAGGTGGCTGTGTTGCGAATTTAAGTGTGTGCTGTGTGGGTAAGCGTACATGAGTGTGTGTGTGTACGTGTAAACTTGTGTGAGTGTGTTCTGTGTGTTGTGATGTTTGGCCGTGTTCCTGTTCCGACTGTAGCTTTCCGGTCCTGCTCCATTTTCCGGCCACCCGCGTGTGTATGTGTGTGGTGGTGGTTCGGGGTTTGCTAATTCTTGCTATATTATTTGATCAGTTATGTGATGGATTATTCGATTGCTTCCTGAAATTAATTCGATATTTATTGTATTATTTATTCGAATTATTTTAGGAAATTTGAATGAATATTGTGATGATTATTCGTATTATTAAATTATAATTATTCGGAATTTTATCGGTGAAATCTGTGATTGAAAACCCAACTCGGGTACCTCCGGATTTTACCGCAGTCCGAGATGAATTTCGATGAGCGGACGGTAGACCGTGATGAATCATTCTGAGTCCTAAATCGATATAAATAATAATTACTTCAAAAAAATTATTTATTCGGATCGATAATTAATTATTCTAAATCGAGGTTGGGCACATGATTTGGAATGTTAAAAGTGATTGTTGGATTGATTTCCTGATTGATTGGTTGTTGTGACGTCGATTTTTGTTCGACGGGTAGTGCGATAAACAAAGGAAACGCTGCCCGATTTTCGGGAAAATAATTCCAAAAATTCGGGAACATAACCTGTAAAATATCGGAAATGTCAGTCGAATGTACATAACTATATAATTATAAATATAACTATTTTACAATAGTGCTTACGTGTTGTGATAAATGTATTGTAAAGATTCGTTAACCCTATCTTCTGAATCGATGGATGTATATAATTATTAGAAAAGGTTATTGAACCAAGTTGTGAATGTGAAACCTGATTGTATGTTGTGGTGTAATATTTTACCAAAACCAATAACACTAATTTTGTAAAATGACGATTATATGTATTTTCTGAAAGTGATCACCGAACCGATTCTCGAGAATGTGAACCCTAATTGTTGTGTGTGTTATTATAATATGTATAATTATGAGTCATGATTTGATATCGAATGGGTAGGTTTGTTAGCGAGGATATGTCAAGCACAACCGAAAGTCTAAATTAGGGTATTTCGACTCTGTAGGTTCTAGTCGGAAGGCCCAAGAGTTGGCGTTGGTCTAAAGATAACCTAGTGGACAATCGACGAGCTCAGTAAGGTTCCAATGGAAGGACTTGAGTGTTAAAGTCGTATCCATTATGATCTAGTGGTTAGGCGATAAAGCCTGAGCGCCCGTGTCGGCTCAAGGTCAATCGACAATATTTGTAAAGCTCTGCAAGGCAAGTACCCCTGACCATATCTTTATGGATCAGAAATATATGATTAATTGTTGATTTAAATTTACGTACTGGAACAAAACGTTTTAAGTTACGTATCCCCTATGTTCAAATTGTTTTGTTAACTTGTGTTTTGGGGGAAATGTAACTTCTGAAAGTACCTATCTCTAAACTTTGAATAAAATGAAAATGTTTTGGAAAGTGTGTTGTGATATAATTGTTTCGAAAAGAGATAGGTAAGTGATTTGAAAAACTGGATAAAGATGATCAGATAATTGGATGAGCGTGCGCAAGGGCCCGTAACGGCAAGGAAGATAACGTAAGAGGCTAAGTGGTTGTGCACCCTATTATAACCACCAACCCAGCGTGGCAGGGACCTAGCTAGTCTCTGAGTTCCAGAACAAGTTTCATAGGATAGCCAACACAGAGTTGTCCTATGGAGATAGCCTGATCAGCTGTCTCACCGGGGATCATCCAATACTTTTATATCTGAGCGAGATTTCATGGTTCCCATAATGGAACAAATGGTTTTGGGTCCCCATAACGGGACAAATGGTTTTATGGTTCCTATAATGGAACTGAAGATTTAGAAATGAAAGTAGCGTGCTAAAATTGAACTCTGGTATTGTTTTATAGAGCATGCGAGCTATTGATATCCAGTTTTCATCTGTTATCACTTGTTTTACTTATTTTCTAAAAATGAGTTATGATTTATGTTCCTACAATTGTTTATCATAAACTGTTTTGATTATTATTCATATAGAGGTACTGCTGAGCAATTGATTGCTCACCCTTACAAAAATGTTTTATGTATGTATTGTAGATACCTAGGGGATTCTTCCGTGGTAGACATGGCAGAGTTCCAGTTCCTTCCGTGTCAGGCTCCTCTGAGGTAGTTGTGTTGGACCAGGGATGGTCTATTGAGTTGTTGTATTGAGTTAGCTACGTCAGGATGGTTTGCTGTAAGTTAGTCTTGTAATAGCTGTAACCTAAATCATACTTAAACCTGGAAAAGTTCTTGGTAAAAGGGGTTGTAGTTATGTATTATCAATAATTAGGATTGTTATTATTAATGTTAGTGACGTCAACTCCTGACCCCGGGGTTGAGGCCATCACAGTTGGTATCAGAGCTACAGTTTTGAGTCCCTGATTTAGGTTAGGAATAAAGTCAAAAGAGTACAGGAAGGTTTATATATAGATGTGAGTCAGCAACTCAATCAGAGGAGCGAGTCTATGAGTTCAGTCAAGGGTTTCGGAGGTGTAATCCTGATGTCTATTGAGGATTGCTGGAACTACCCTAGCTTGTATTAAGTCTCCCATATATATAAATATCACTGGCAATGTCTGGTAGAGGTTTCTAGTTTCCTTTCTCGAGGAAACGAGTATGACCGTGAAAGTTCAGATGGAATGGTAATAGTCAGCGGCTGCCATGACAGCCGAGTCTCATAGTGAATGTGGATCAGTGCTGTGGTTTATACCTTGAACCCTTATATTTCTTTCCTCTGAGGTTCTATCGGTTGATTGGGGCAAACCATACATATGATTTCACTATTTTCTGTGTGGAAAAGGGTCTGGTGGGACGCCACCGAATTATGTGTTGTAAACTGTATGGTACTAAGGCTGGCCATCTTACGTACTTGTATGGTTGCTCCCAGTCATATCCACATCTTCTTCACTTGTCTTTCAGAATGGATTACATTGATTTCGAAATTTTATTTGGCATTCTATGACAATAAATTTCTTCGGTAACCTCTGTAGTTAGACCGTCCTAGTTATGGAAAGCAAACGAAGAGTTGACCGTCAGGAGGAGTAAAAGTTCTATATCCGGTTGCTATTTTGGAATCATGGCAGTAGAAAAGATTTGGGATCCATTGGAGAAGGTTGTCGTCTTAGAAAAGTTAATTCAGTGGTGGGCGAGTCAGTGGCAAATGATAGGGAACCGCCTTTATAAGAATGGTTGGTTGAAATTTAGACTAGTATGTCCAGCAGGATTCAGAGTTCCTTAATTCTGACCTGGTTTGCGAGGTTGTTTTTTTGGTAGTTGTGGCTGATGCAGCCCACCCCGTTTTGTTATGTTGGTTAGTGATACATATGGTTATTAGTATGTTATGTGTCACAGTATTGTGAATCGTGGAGTTGAGTGGTAGCAGTTGGTTAGTATACTTGTTGGTGGTTGGTTGATGGTGATGGATTAATATGGTTGTTGGTTGATTGTTGGTGTCGGCTTGAGTTTGACTGGTAGTCAATAATACAGAGGAAATGCTGCCCAAATTTTTGGAAAATACCCTACTTTTAAGGATAAAACTTATACTTTTATGTGTTACTGATGTTTATGTTGATACTCCAGTTGATCAATTAAAAGAGAGAGTTGGTTAATTGTACCAACTAATGGTCAATTAGATAGAAGTCGGTTCCAATTAGATTAAGTCAATTTCGGATGTGATTTTCAGATCCGAAAACAAAGAATGTTCAATGTTTCAAATGTGTTCATAAGGGTCATTATGTGTTGGAATGCAATCCAGAAAATCCAGGAGTTACTTGTTACAATTATGGGAAGGTTGGGCATATTGCAAGGAGTTGTGGAACGGTTGCTCAAGGTACTACATCCCAAGGGCCAACACTCAGAACAGCTAGAGGCAGAACTTTCAGGGAGACCAAGAGATCGAACGCCTAGGACTCGGACGTAGTTGCAGGTGCATTTTCTCTCAACTCCGTACCTGTTAAAGTTTTATTTGATTTAGAAGCGTCTGAGCCTTTTATACCAAAGAAATGTGTGAGTAAACCGAATTTAATATTGGAAGATTTAGTCGAGCCTTTAACCATAAAAGTGGTCAATCAAGATGGACTTTTAGTGAGTCACTTATGTTTTAACTGTCAATTGGAATCCATGAGTATTCTTTTCAGCTAATCTAACATCCTTTGAGCTAGAAGAGTTCGATGTGATTTTAGTAACGGATTGGTTGTCATGTCATAAGGCAAAAGTTGATTTTCAGAAGTGATTGGTAAAGTGTATGGAAGCCAATAGTAAGGTAAGTTTCTAAGGGCAGAAGCAAGACAAGAGGTTCTTCCAAGCATGTGAGAAAAGGAGTAATAAGCTAAGGATATAAGGTAGATCGACCATATGTAGAAATATGAAGAAGAAAGTATTTAAGCTGGAAAAAAAAGTTTGAGTAATGAATGAGTGCCCTAGAGTTTCACCAGCGGCCAGTGGGAATGAAGTAATTACAGAAGTTATCGGAAGGGAGACGATCATACCAGATATATCCCCGTGGGGCGCACCAGTGATGCCATGAAAAAAAGGAATGAAATTATGAGATTATGTACTGTTTATCGAGAGATTAACAAAACGACGAATAAGAGTAAGTAATCCCTATGTAAAACTGATTACTTTTGTGACCTAATTTAAGGCGCGTGTTATTTCTCGAGGGTTGACTTAAGATCCAGACGGAGGACATATCGAGGACTGCAGTTAGAATTAAATATGGGCATTACAATTCCTGGTAATGTCATTTGGATTAACAAGTGTATTAGTCAGGGAACATGGTGTATAAGGAGTGCTTGGATAAGTATGATTGTATTTATTGATTACATCCTCAGCTGTTCAAAGACCAAGGATGTCCATGTGGAACGCCCAAGGATTTCCCTACAAATATTAGAAGGGAATCAACTATATGTTAAGTTTTCAAGTATGAATTTTGCATGAGAGTAACAAATGATTCTGATTATTCCATTAACGACCATTTAAGAAAAGCCGGTATGGTAACAGATGCCCTGTGCAGAAGGAAAGGACTGAGTGTGATTAAAATTGCTAGCGAGTTAATAAAAGAATTTGAAAAAGTGGGATGTGAAGTTCAAATATTTGAAGGTGAGAAGAAGTGAAGATACGAGATTACTTTCCAGGCTTAACTGATGGAAAGGAGTAGGAGGTGTTCAAATGTTTGGAAACTAAGATGAAAATGAGTACCGCCTATCATTCTTAGATGAAGGGTCAAAGTAAAAAAATAATTCAGACCGTATAAGATATGCTGAGAATATATATTTTGGGTTTAAAAAGGAAACTGAGGTAATCATCTACCATTGATTGAGTGTTTTTCATGCTAATAGTTATCATGCTAGTAGGGGAATGTTACCTTGCGAAGCCTTGTATGGACATAATCATCGGTTCTCACTCTATGGAGATGGGAGTAGAGACGTTATTAGGTCCTGAGTTAATTCAGCGCACCAAGGGCATAATGGTGTTGATTCGGAAAAGAGTGAAAGTAGCTTGGGATAGACAAAAAAAGAAGACGAAATTGCATCGAAAGAGTATGGATATAGAAATAGGATCGTTGGTATTGATAAAAGTTTCACCTTGGAAGAGATTGGTTCAGTTTGATTAGAAGGGGCGAGTTGAGTCCTAAATATATGGAATCATTTAAGGTATCGAGGAAAATAGATAAAGTTGTTCATGAGTTAGTATTGTCGCCGCAGTTGTAGCAAATTTATAGTGTGTTCCACGTGTCAATGTTAAGGCGATATGTATCTGATTCGAACCAAGTCGTTGATTAGGAGCCAATGGGCTCTTATCTAAATTTATTCTACGTGGAATGATCGATCCAAATCCTAGATCGTTAAGAGCGAGTCCTTGGGAATGAGTTGATATCCATAATAAGTATGTTTTGAATAATTCCCCGAGTCGAAGAGTCTACCTGGAAGTTAGAGTCGGATATGCTTGACAAATGTCCACACTCGTTTAGTTAGATCAGATTCTGAGGACAAAATCTTTTTAAGGGGGGAAGGATGTAACGACTCGTATATTTTTATTATTTAAGTGTGTAATTATGGAATAATTAAATAAATAAATTATGGTATGGGTTCTGTTAGATGGATATGATTTTGATATTAATTATGTGCGATCGTTGGTGGTCAAGGATTATTTATATAATTGTTGTTGAGCTGTATTGTCTTGTTGTTACTTGTAAAAGTGGTTTCAGGGCAGATTTATTTTTCATAAATATTTGGATTGTCTCTAAAATCGTTTTTATGGTTTTATGATTACAATAATTATTTTTAAGATTTTATAAAATTAAGAAATCAATATTTCATCAATTATTTAGCTCTGTATGATTTTCTGATTACATTTATTTATAAAATCCGTATTTAATTCAGAAATTCTTCAAAAAATATGAAACTCATATTTATTTAAGTTTGAAATATTCCGAAAATTTTAAAATTATTTTGAAAATTTTCGGGATTAAATTACCCGTTTGGTTGTTCGCTTAATTGCTAAATGCGGATCCAAGATGCGTTTAATAGTTGCTTTAAAAAATTATGAGAATTTTATTTTGTTATTTTTGTAATATTTAGAAAATTTTAATAGTATTTCAGTATTATTTTGATTAATAGTTGGTGGCATCTTATATCGTTAAATTAATTAAAACGATACATGATTTGGGGTTATGCAAATAAATATTTATTTGTATAGCGGCTAAACAAAAGAATTGGACACGTATTAGTCGATTTTGGATACGTGTAAGAAGCTGGGGAATTCAGTTTTTATTCTATTTTGTATACTCACATAATCTTAATTTCTCCCTTCCCTTATCTCTTAATTCTTCTTTGCAATCTCTATGATCTCTCAATTCTCTCGTTCTCTTACTAATCTGCCGCACTTTTCCCTTGTATCCATGTTCTCGGTAAGCCCGTGGCTGTTTTTCCCTGTTTGCCGGTGATTTTCGCCGCCGCCCTGTCGCCGTCGTTTCAGTTTTACGGCAGGTGGCTGTGTTGTGAATTTAAGTGTGTGCTGTGTGGGTAAGCGTGCGTGAATGTGTGTGTGTGTATGTGCATGTAACTTGTGTGAGTGTGTTCTGTGTCTTGTGATGTTTAGCCGTGTTCCTGTTCCGACTGTAGCTTTCCGGTCCTGCTTCGTTTTCCAGCCACCCGCGCGTGTATGCATGTGGTGGTGGTTCGGGGTTTGCTAAATCTTACTCAGTTATTCGAACAGTTATGTGATGGATTATTCGATTGCTTCCTGAAATTAATTCGATAATTATTGTATTATTTATTCGAATTATTTTGGAAAATTCGAATGAATATGGTGATGATTATTAGTATTATAAAATTGTAATTATTCGGAATTTTATCGGTGAAATCTGTGATTGAAAACCCAACTCGGGTACCTCCGGATTTTACCGTCGTCCGCGATGAATTTCGAAAAGCGGACGATGGACCGTGATGAATCATTTTGAGTCCTAGATCGATATAAATAATAATTAGTTCAAAAAAATTATTTGTTCGGATTGATAATTAATTATTTTAAATTGAAGTTGGGCACATGATTTGGAATGTGAAAAGTGATTGTTGGATTGATTTCCTGATTGATTGGTTGTTGTGACGTCGATTTTTGTTCGACGGGTAGTCCGATAAACAAAGAAAACGCTGCCCGATTTTCAGGAAAATAATTCCAAAAATTTGGGAACGTAACCTGTAAAATATCGAAAATGTCAGTCAAATGTACATAACTATATAATTATAAATATAACTATTTTACAATAGTGCTTACGTGTTATGATAAATGTATTATAAAGATTCGTTAACCCTATCTTCTGAATCGATGGTTGTATATAATTATTGGAAAAGGTTATTGAACCAAGTTGTGAATGCGAAACTTTATTGTATGTTGGGGTGAAATATTTTACCAAAACCAATAACTCAAATTTTGTAAAATGACGAGCTTTACAAATTTTGTAAAATTTTGTTTCGTGTGTTATTATAATATGTATAATTACGAGTCGGGATTTGATATCGAATGGGTAGGTTTGTTAGCGAGGATATGTCAAGCATAACCGAAAGTCTAAATTAGGGTATTTCGACTTTGTAGGTTCTAGTCGGAAGGCCCAAGAATTGGCGTTGGTCTAAAGATAACCTAGTGGACAGTCGATGAGCTCAGTAAGGTTCCAATCGAAGGACCTGAGTGTTGACGTCGTATCCATGGTGATCTAGTGGTTAGGCGATAAAGCCTGAGCGCCCGTGTCGGCTCAAGGTCAATCGACAATATTTGTAAAGCTCTGCAAGGCAAGTACCCCTGACCATATCTTTATGGATCAGTAATATATGACTAATTGTTAATTTAAATTTACGTACTGGAACATAACTTTTTAAGTTGTGTATCCCCTGTGTTCAAATTATTTTGTTAACTTGTGTTTTGGGGGAAAAGTAACTTCTGAAAGTACCTATCTCTAAACTTTGAATAAACTGAAAATGTTTTGGAAAGTGTGTTGTGATAGAATTGTTTCGAAAAGAGATAGGTAAGTGATTTGGAAAACTGGATAAAGTTGAACAAATAATTGGATGAGCGTGCGCAAGGGACCCTAACGGCCAGGAAGATAGCGTAAGAGGCGAAATGGTTGCGCACCCGATTATAACCACCAGCCCAGCGTTACAGGGACCTAGCTAGTGTCTGAGTTCCGGAACAAGTTTCATAGGATAGCCAAGACAGAGTTGTCTTGTGGAGATAGCCTGATCACCTGTCTCATCAGGGATCATCCAATACTTTTATATCTGAACGAGTTTTTATGGTTCGCGTAACGGAACAAATGGTTTTGGGTCCCCGTAACGGGACAAATGGTTTTATGGTTCCTATAATGGAACAGAAGATTTGGAAATGAAAGTAGCGTGCTAAAATTGAACTCTGGTATTTACACAACACAATTAATGAGATATTTTATAGAGCATGCTAGCTATTGATATCCAGTTTTCATCTGTTATCACTTGTTTTACTTGTTTTCTATAAATGAGTTATGATTTATGTTCCTACAATTATTTATCATAAACTGTTTTGATTATTATTCATATAGAGGTACTACTGAGCAATTGATTGCTCACCCTTGCAAAAATGTTTTATGTATTTATTGCAGATACCTAGGGGATTCTTCCGTGGTAGAAAGGGCAGAGTTCCAGTTCCTTCCGTGTCAGGCTCCTCTGAGGTAGTTGTGTTGGACCAGGGATGGTCTGTTGAGTTGTTGTATTGAGTTAGCTGCGTCAGGATGGTTTGCTGTAAGTTAGTCTTGTAATAGTTGTAACCTAAATCATACTTAAACCTGGAAAAGTTCTTGGTAAAAGGGGTCGTAGTTATGTATTATCAACAATTAGAATTGTTATTATTGTTGTTAGTGACGTCAACTCCTGATCCCGGGGTTGAGGCCGTCACAAGATAGGTCTTGTATGCAGTATAAGTTGTTGCACATAGTTCTGAATAATTGCTTCTCCACATTTCATATTTACCTATGCTTTATCATAAATAATATCACAACACGGTATTTGTGTTTCCAAATCTGACATGGGTATTTTCTTAATAGGTCTATCAAGAATTACATTTTATTTTACTTTTTTATAACCAGGTATTCGGGCCAGTTTAGGCGCAACTCGACTAATCCAGTTGAGAGCTAGCACGGCATTCTACGCCATGACCCCCTACTAAAATCTGAGTGTCCACTTGAAATTGAACTTAGGACCTTGTCAAAAAAATAAATGAAAGCTTAGGATAGAATGTAATGATCTTGTAAAAATCTACGGCCTCCTTTGTTTTCTCAACCACAGAAGATATATTTTTCATTTTTGGCACCCTTGGTTCCAGAGAAACAGTTAATTAAGTGTGTGAAAGAAAATGAAGAAACTTCAACTATTCTTCTACATAATATGTGTAATTTTGAAAAAAAAACAGTTGTTTTGGCTGTGTTAGAATAAATTTTGTGTAAAACAGTTGTGGTCTTTCAAAGATGTAACACTGTGTGAAAAATGTCATTTCCAGGACAAATTATAGGCACGCGTCAGGAGCTACTAGCCGGTGGAAAAACTGGACTAATGCCAATGGCCTGGACACATTATTATGGTAAATATGATAACAATGAACAATAAAGTTACTTAGCCAGGGTATCGCATAATGGATTACAGCGATTCCTCAAAATTTACTGTTTCTGGTCAGGAATGGCTTGATTCTACATCTTTTCCATATGATGATGGAGTTTAATTAAAATTTGTCCTAATGTACTTTCTCGATAACAATTTACACAATATTAGCCTGCTGTTTATGTCCATGTACATTTTTCTGCCTTCATATGCATCCCATGTTTATTAGTATTGCTTAAATTTTAGGTATCACAACAACATAAATATATTTAAATAATGAAAGAACTCGAACCTAAAAACCTCCCTAAACATGCATTCTGACACATGACCTGTCACCATAGCAATGCCTATATACATGCATATACCTCTAATTTTACTATCATTTACTTTATCTTTAATTTAACTTTTATCTAATTTTGAAGTTAGAAACTTGATAAAACTTGCAGAATTGATCATATGAACTTGCAGGAATGAAGAAGAAACTAAAAACTAGATGCTCTACATTAACTAGTAAAATATTGTTCTTTATAACAAAGATATTAGCTACTGAAATATAAACCTTATTCTTGAAGTTACAGAATGAGAGAATGAGAATTATTTTTATACTACAACTAGACTATAACATAACTGCAACTAGACTATAACAGAATCATAACAAACTTTTGCTGAGTTATCAAGCTTTTGCTGAGTTGTCAGGTTGAGTTGTTAAGTCTGAAGTAATAACAGAGTGGGTATATTCAACATCCCCCCTCAAGTTAGGGGGAGAAACCATTCGTAACTTGGATAACAACTCAACCTCAAATAGCTTTCTTATTGGATGGTAAGGGTACCAAATCCCAAGTATGATTGGCATAGAATGCTTGTAATTCAGCATCAATAATAGCCTTCCAAAGTGTATTAGAACTAGCCTCTCTGTAAGAATGAGGTTCAGTGATAGTACATTTAGGAGGATCAGTAAGAGAAATGACCAAGTTGCACCAGTGGCTAGGTTTAGAAACAGTATGAAACTTATAGAAAGATAAGTAAGATAGAGGTTTATGAATTCGAGATGACTTTTGAAGAGTAGTTAAAGGAAGAGAAGGCATAAGAATAATTTCACTAAGATCATGAAGAACAGAATCAGCTGAACAAGAAAAAAGCTTATTAAGATTATCAACAGAATCAAAGTGATCAGGAGGTTCAACATCAGGTAAATCACAATGAGTGGGATCTTGATAATTTGCATCTAAAATATCTGGTACAAGATCACCAGATTCCAGACAAGTAACAGCAGAGAGATAAATTTTAGCAGGAAATAAAGTTGGTGTAGTGTGAGTGAAACGGAAAATGTGTTTCGTGGAAAATTACATCTCGAGATATAAAGAAATGATCATTAGCAAGATCTAACACTTTATAACCTTTTTGAGAACTGGATTAACCCATAAAAACACAAGCCACGGCTCTCTGATCAAATCTGCTTCTAAAATCACTAATAGTAGATGCAAAACAAAGTGTGCCAAAAACTTTCAAATGAGTCAAGGAAGGAATATTACATGTTAACCTATAGAAAGGTGTAGCATTCTGAATACTCTGTAAAGGTGTTCGGTTGATCAAATATGTGACACATAATATACTTTCGCTCTAGTATTTATCAGGAATTTTGGACTGAAAGAATAATGCTCGTGCAGTTTCCAATAAGTGTTTGTGCTTACGCGCCACAACTCCATTTTGTTGTGGATTGTAGCTACATGAGGTCTGGTGAAAAATACCTTTTTCTAAGAATTATTCTTTCATACGACCTTGACACAGTTCTGGGGCATTGTCAGATCTAACAGAAATAACTCTAGCTTTGTATTGAACTTTAACATGAGAAAGAAAGTGTATCATTACTTTCACACAATATGTTCTGTGTTTCAACATATAGACCCATGTAAACCGGCTATAGTCATCAATAATTGAAAGAAATTGATTATAACCAGTGTGTGACCTAACTTTATAAGGCCCCCACACGTCAATGTGAATCAACTCAAAAGGAATACTAGTCTTAATGCTACTATTAGGGAAAGAAAATCTACATTATTTTGCTTTTGGACAAATTTGGCAAATAACAGATTCAGTTGAACTTTGCAATCCTGACAAAGCTTATATGAGTTTTAATCTTGCAAAGGGCACATGTCCCATTCGTAAATGCCACACATGGAGATCTTCTTTGATAGCAAGAAAACTTGTATTAACTCCAGTTTTTCCCTCAGCTATGACTTTAGCAGTGCTATACAATCAGCCTTGAATTCTACCACGAAGCATCGGTTGCCTTTTCTTCAAACGGTCCTGGAATATGCATTCATGACCATTAAAACTAACGGAATATTCCAGATCTGTACATAACCTTTTAACAGAGATCAAGTGGTACTGAAAGTTGGGTATGTGTAAAACATTATGAAGAATCAAATGATGATTAACTTGCACAGAACTTGTATGCAGTATAGGTATCTGCTTACCATCTGGAATAACTATGTACTCATTCTTAACAACAATTGGTTTGTAGGAAGAAATAAACTGAGATTGGAACAGATGTGGTTTGTAGCACCACTATCTATGAGCCAACCTGTTTTAGAATCAGTTTCTGCTAGAAGGCAAAGCTTAACAACAAGCATAGTATGATCAGGGTAATTAGAAGTATTTGCTGAAGATGAAATCGATTGTTTATTCAACAAATCCATGAGCTGTTGATATTGAGCCACATATATCATAGGAGAAGCAGACTCATTGGAAGTCATAGTTGTAGTAGACATTGCTGCATTCACCTTTCTATCCTTAAAACCCTTGAAATTGGGGGGATAACCATGTATTTTAAAATAGATGTCCACATTGTGACCATTAATGTTGCAATGTGCGCAGAAGTATTTCCACATTGTGGCCATTAATGTTGCAATGTGTGCAAAAGTAAGTATTTCCTTTCCTGGTAGGTACACCTGAAGATGCAGCAGATTTTGCAGAAGTATAAGACTGCTATTTCTGAGAATTGAAATGTCCTGGCCTTGCATTCCTTTTGTTGTCAGCCAAAAAAGCCAATAATTCAGTATGATTGCTCAATTGTGATAATTCATGATGCATTTCCTCTTGAGAGAAAACTCTAAAAGCATTACACAAGTTAGGCAAGGGTTGTTGCATCAAAATATTGCCTCTAACAGTAGCAAATTTCTCATTAAGCTTTATCATGAATTACAAAAGCCTTTGATCTTGCTGCATTTTCAATACCTTTTGAGAAAAATTGCAGGTACATTTATGACAAGTGCAACAAGGAAGAGGATTTATATCACTCGTGGCATCCTATATTGTCTTAATCTCAGTGAAAAAATCTGAAACAGTCTTTGATCCCTATGTCAAATAACAATGAGTATGATCTAAACAAATTGATGAGAAAACTGTAGATTTACAGAGATTAGATACAGTATCACCTGAATTTCGATGATTCTGCTTGAAGAGAGATTAGAATATACGATCGATCACCATGGAAGCTCTGATACCATGATAAAACTTACATAATTGATCATATGAACTTGCAGGAATGAAGAAGAAACTAAAAACTAGATGCTCTACATTTACTAGTAAAATATTGTTCTTCAAAACAAAGTTATTAGCTACTGAAATATAAATCTAATTTTTGAAGTTACAAAATGAGAGAATGAGATTTGTTTTTATACTGCAACTAGACTATTACAGAATCATAATAAACTTTTGCTGAGCTGTAAAGCTTTTGCTGAGCTGTCAGGTTGAGCCGTTAAGTCTGAAGTAATAACAGAGTGGGTATATTCAACACAACTTTTGAAAAAATCCTTCTTGATTTTAATACTTGATCTATTTTTGGAAAAGGACCCATAAATTTTAATTCTTAGGTGGTGAGTATTTTTTGTACATATTGCATACAGCATATGCATGCACTTCTTTGCGTCTAGTATGTGTGTGTCATGTTTGTCCTTTCTTCTATGTAAGCCTCTGCTCGACTGCTCTCCACTAATTTCTACAGAGCTTCACAGAATTAGCCAAGGAATTATTCATTCTTGGTTTTTAAATTGTTTGAGTAATCTTTGTTTGGTTTCTCCATCTGGGCTGCTCTTTTTTCCTGGAAGGGCCGGTGTACTTGAAATGACTCACTTTCTGCACCCAGCTTTTGGGATTTTTGGTGAGTTTTTGAGTTTCATTGATGGTTTTTGTTTGTGTTGTGTTTGTAAGTAATGGGTGGTTTTTGGTTTTTGCTAAAACAGGGGTTTTGACTGGCTTGTTCCTTTTCTTGGTTCCTGTGTAAGTATTTTCAAGAACTGTTCTTTATGTTTCAAGATTATACTCTGTGTTTGTAAAGAGATATTGGGTTTTTTCTAGCTATTTTTTCATTGAGTAACTGAAAAGAATTTGTGCTTAATTTTTTTATGTATACATGTTATGGCCATCTTTTGTTGTTGTTCTCCTTGAGTTTTCTTTGGTTGTAGTACTGTTCCATTACCCCTTTTTTCAATTTGTGTAAAAGTCTCTCTCTCTCTCTCTCTCTCTCTCTCTCTCAAGTTGTTGATTGAAGTTTGATGGGATATATGACAGTATCACTTTCAAAAGGATCCTACTGAACAAATCTACAGAGCAATTTTCAGGCATACCATATGTGATGACCCTCCTCAATTGCCTGCTTTGTGCTTGGTAATTTTTATATTACGATATTTTGCTTCATGTTGTGACTTGTTCAATGTTATCACATTGTGTGTGTGTGTCTCTATTTTCTGGTTTGCTAAAATTATAATCACTGTATAGGTATGGATTGCCTTTTGTGTCACCAAACAACATACTAGTTTTGGTGGTAAATGGTACTGGCGCAGTGATTGAATTTATTTATGTTCTCATGTTTCTCATATATGCTCCCAAGAAAGAGAAGACGAAGATTTTTGGAATCCTCATGATTGTCCTCACTCTTTTCGCCACTATTGCCTTTGTCTCTGTCTTCGCTCTTCATCATAAAAAGCGCAAGGTTTTCTGTGGTTTTGCTGCTTCAATTTTCTCTGTTATAATGTATGGCTCCCCTCTTTCTGTCATGGTAAGAACACTTATTAGAATTTTCGGTTAGTGTTGTTTTAATATGTTGAGCGGTGAAATATTTTTTCATTTGGATCATAAAAATATGACTTTGATATCCTGTACCTTGAAACCATATGGTCATTCCATTGATTCTACGCGTTTTAATATGCTCTCCTGTACATATAAGGCTCTTGTTTTCTTATTGATCATGTGAACTGAATGTGCAGAGGATGGTGATTAGAACAAAGAGTGTTGAGTACATGCCCTTCTTCTTGTCTCTCTGCAGTTTCCTTTGTGGAACTTCTTGGTTTATTTATGGCCTTTTGGGAAATGACCCCTTTGTAGCTGTAAGTAGCTTCTTTGTGGTCTTATAAGTTACTAAACTATGTGTGTTTGTGTTAGTCTGATCTAATGCATTCACATAAACTGTTGTTTGCAGTCTTCAAATGGTTTTGGAAGTGGGCTGGGAATACTGCAGCTGATTCTGTACGCAACTTACTGCGGAAACAAAGGCCAGACCAAGAAAACTGCTGATGGATCATCTCTGGAAGTAGGGCAGGACAATCAAGAAGACTCCAAGTAGGCAGAACATTATCTGCACTACAATCTCTAGTTTTTAGCTGCTTGTCAATGTAATGTACTCAGGTTAAACTCTCAAGTTGAGCTCTTGTTTTTCTTTTCCTAGTTGGCTATTTAGCTACCTTTTGTAATGTTTGAATGTTTTCTGTTTGATTCAAAATGTATAACATTTTCTAATCTCTGTTGGTTTCTGATAAATTTTAGAGGATGCTGCAAAATTTGGGAAATCATTTTTGCTAATCTTGTTTACAGCTTGTTGCAATTAGTAAGATAGGAGGGACGTCTCAAAAAACAGAGGTAATTAATTATACTTTGTAGAAAACTCTTAATTTTGAAAATGAAAATGATTTTTTACCTTCTTTTTAAATATGAATATTTTAAAACCATCTCCAAAAGAGACTCAAAAGTCTAAATGTAAAGAAATCATCCATATCTACTGTAAGAGTAAATCTGAATTTTAAAGTCAGAACATTATCTAAAAATGTAAAGAAATCATATAGTATATCTACTATAAGAGATTATAAAATTTCAAATATTTATTCACAACATTTTCTAAAACTACAACATTCACCACTCTATAAAAACTACATTATGGTCTCAAACAATAGCAATATTTTCCAATGGCTTTACTAACTTCTTCTCAAACTCTCCCTCTGTTCTCTCTTTCCAAAAGGACCAAAACTTGGCACCTACACAATTAATATGGCCAAAAGAAGATTTAATCCAGGCCTAAGAAGAGCCAATGCCCCAATCATCGATCTAGCAGGCTTCCTAGCCAATGACAAGGCTGCAACAGCTGCCACTGTTGAGCTCCTACGTGCTGCATGCACGGACCATGGCTTTTTCCAAGTGACTAACCATGGAGTTGATGAGGCTGTTATTCAAGCTGCTCATGATGAAATTGATGCATTGTTCAATCTTCCTACGAACGAGAAGCTGAGGTTGAGGAGGCAAAATGGCAGCGTTTGGGGATACTCTGGTGCTCATGCAGATCGATTTGCAAAAAAATTGCCCTGGAAGGAGACTTACTCGTTTAAATTTTATCATGCTAGTGGACCTGAGGAGAAGATTGTTGTTGACTACTTTGACACTGTCCTAGGAAAAGAATTCATCAAGACAGGGTAAGATAATATATGGAGATATTAAAGTATATCACCCTTTTCATTTTCATTTTTTTTTGCTATTGCCCTCGCACGCCCTCCTTATTTTCAACAAAGTTTGAATAGGCGTCATAGAGTTTTTATCGAGAAACCAACGGCCAAATTGTGTAGCTATGTGTATTTGAGTTATCCAAATATCTGAATTTTCCAAAACTATTGGAGTTCTCCAAGAATCAATATTTGAAGTTTTGCAAATATTGGAAATATTATTTTGATAAGTTTATCTCAAAACCATGAATCCATGATCTATTTATCAAACGGTATCTCTTTGTTTAATTATAGAAAATTAAATTTAAATTTCTTACTTTAAGTTTTTATGCCTGGATATTTTACCTTGGATACTGATTTAATTGATATTATTTGGGGTGCAGGCTGGTGTATCAAATATACTGTGAACAGATGAACAAACTAGCTATGGCATTATTTGAACTTGTGGAAGTGAGCTTAGGTGTGGAAGCTGAGCAATACTACAGGAAATTATTCGAAGAAGGGAGTTCAATTATGAGGAGCAACTTCTATCCGAAATGCGAGCAGCCTGAGCTAGTCTTAGGGACCGGACCTCACGCTGATCCAACCGCAATAACTATACTTCATCAGGATCAAGTTGGAGGTCTCCAAGTCTTTTCAGATAACAAATGGAAATCCGTTGGTCCTTGCCTTAATGCCCTTGTTATCAACTTGGTTTTGAGAGCTCCTGAGAAGATAGTTGAGGCTGATGGAGGGATAAGAAAGTATCCTGATTTCAAGGGGGCTGATTTGTATGATTTTACTCAGAATCATCACAGGGTTGATGGTGCTACTCTTGATAACTTCCGTTGGCTTCGCGCCCTCTGCTGCTAATTAGGCCTCAATCAACTCCCGCCCGCACCGCACCGCTTGTTGTCATATGTTCATGTCGTCGAACTTTTATTTTTTCAATTGATATTTTGTCGATAGTTATGTTTTTCCTTTGAATGTTGGTTAAAAAAGTTTATGGTAATATAACAATTTACCATTACTAGTGATAACCCGTGCCGAAATCAAAATATCAATATTTAATAATGATTATAAAAATTTATTTTTTTTTCATAAAATATATAATAAATAAAATTGTACGATTATTGCAATTTTCATTTTTAAATTATATGTAGCTTTCATTAATTCAAATCTTATTATAATAACAAACTCAACGTTATTATGTATCTTTTGTTCAAAAAGACATAACTAATATTTTAAATCAAAACTTTAGTCGCGACACGATTGATGGATAATTTAACAAAAAATTAAATCAACAGCACTAAGTAATTGCATATTAAATTTCTTATTGATAGCTGAATTTGTGTTTTTATATAGTTTTTGATTGCATAATTTTTTCTGATAAAATATTCATTATGTATGTATAAATTTGCAATTGGAGCTAAAATAACATTCTATATGTATGAATCTAGAAATTACAATGTATATACAATTTTGTTTATATAAAAACAATATAAATATGTGATATATAACAATCAAAAAATGGGTAAAGTATTAAATATAGAATTATAAGTCATATATGAATAAAAAATAATAAAAATGGTATATTTAGAGCTATAGCAAAATTTAAAAAAGGCTGAAACCAAAGGTTCGTAAAACCGAAAAGAGGTGAAACCAAAGTATATTCCTTAAAAGATGATTTCCCTATTAATTAATAATAACACTGTTTAAAGGATTCCATTTTATTATTTTAATAAAAAAATAAAAAAAAATTATACGAAAAAATAGAAATATCATAATTATAATATGATTCCAATCTATATTTTGTTAAGAAAACAACACAGAACTTTACATACATGAAAGAGAACTATAAGGGTGAAACCAAAATACGACGTAATCGTACTAAGATAAAACTAAGTACCCTGTCAACAAATAATTTGGAGTTCTACGAAAATAGAATTGTAATCATATTACGGTTTGAACAATTTAATTATTTTTTAGTGGTGAAACCAAAATATAACTTTTTATAATATTCATACCATTTTATTTAAAATGGAATTCTACCAACAAATTAAAAAAATTCTAACTTAAAATTTCAATTTAAACACATGGCCTATTTACTTGGTCGTGGTTTATATTTCTCGGAACCTATTTAGTTGAGCCAATTTATGAACTTATTTATTTTAAAATATAATTAAAAATAGGATTCAAACCTATAAAAATTATAAAAAATTATGACTTATAAAAAATTTAATAATGAGTAAAAATAATACATATACAATTATAAGTCATATAGGAATAAAAAGGGATAAAAATATTACACTTGGAGTTATAAAAGGTGAAACCAAAAGGTGGTGAAACTAAAAAATAAGTGAATATGTTTCGTTTATTAATAAAGAAAACGGGTAAAAATAATACATATAAAATTATAAGTCATATAGGAATCAAAATGGATAAAAATATTACACCTAAAGTTACACCATGAATCATAAAAACAAAAAAACAAAAGTTGATAGAACCAAAAAATAAGTGAAAACAAAGTATCATTTAAAAAATTTATTAATAAAAAAAACGGGTAAAAATAATATATATATATATATATAATTATAAGCCATATAAGAATAAAAAGGATAATAATACAATTAGAGTTAGAGTTATAACATGAATCATGAAAAGTGAAACCAAAAGATGGTGGTACCAAAAAAATAAGTGAAATCAAGTAACACTTGAAATAAGGTTTCGCTTATTAATAAAGGTTATTAATGGGACATGGATATCAGTACAAATCTCGTGTGCTCCCGAGTTTGAAAATGAAAATGGAAAGAGAATGAGAATTTTAAAATTTTGTTAACGAGGTACGCTCCCAGGTTTTTTGCTACAGAAAAGAAATGATTCGGTAAGCCGAAAACTTTCTTCCCAAAACTGGAAAGATTTGAAAAAATTCTATTACATACATATCATTTTTTTTATTTCCTTTCTCTCCTCAACAACACAAATTCAGGAGCATATGAATGATTCATTTTTTATTATTATTTTTTTCTCTTTTTTTCCCTCTATCTCTTCGCTTCTCTCCTCCCCAAAAATCCGCCGGAAACGAAAGCTATTAACTACAAGTACAACATGCCTGTTTTTGAGGGAAATAAGAAAAAAATACTACATGCCTGCAGGCCTAGACAGTTATATAAGCTTTGTACGGGTACATGGGCCTCTGTTTGCTGCTAACAGTAAGGCCCAATAGTAAGATCAGCCTGCAAACACACTGATTGGCTTGGAAACTGGACTTGGGCTTCACGTAGTAGAGTACAACTGCACTCTGACAAAATTTTTATCTTAAAATATTATTAGCCATTAATAATTTAAAATTGTCTTTTCTAAGCTATGTTTCCGGTTAATTTTTCTCCTACAAAGCTTGGGCTTTAATTCAAGTCAGGTTGTTGGCGAGTTCGACCGACTCGAACTCGTTTAAATGAGCTCGAGTCAACTCGTTTAACTCGGTTCATGAGCTAACCGACTTGAACTCGTTTAAAGTCGAGTTCGGATAAATATTTAGACTTATTAAGTTAAATGAGCCAATTTGATCCGATTAATCTCGGCTCGAAACTCAGCTCGCTCGACCCAAATTACACACATGAAACAAGTAGAAGCAACTAGGTAAAATTTGTCAAGAAACACTAAACAATAAAACAACCACCGAGACTGAGTGAAGCCAATAATTGGGTACAGTCGTCAATCATAACAGACATTCCTAATACAAACTATTCACAATGCGTCTTATTTTTTAGTTGCAGAGTCAACATATGTTTTCTGGTCCTGCCGTAAACTTGATCTATGATGTGGAGTCACATTTATCATTTTTTAACTTGCAAATATATATGTGTATTACATCTTATTATCAAATTAGTTGAAGCATGTACATTACACAAACATAAACATATGTTTTCTAGTTTCTTGCTGTAAGTTTAATATTTTTTAAATGACGTGATTAGACATTTATTATATTTTAATTTATGAATAAATATATATTACATCTCAATATTTTATTATAAAAAAAATACTGTCTCCGTCCCAACCAATTCTTTACGTTTGGTTTGGGCACGGAGATTAAGAAATATGTATAAAGTAGTGAAAAAGAGAAAGAAAAGTGGATGAAGTGGTGAGATCCATTGTTTTTTAATGTATAAAAGAGAGATAGTGGAGTAAAAGTAGTGTGAAAAGAAAGAAAAAATGGAAAAGTGATGGAATCCATTGACTATTTGTGCTAAGTTTTGAAATATAAAAAATTAGATTAAACATCACAAAAAGGAAAGTGTAAGGAAATGGTTGGGACAGATGCAGAGGGAGTATCAAATATGTATCTTAAGACATCAAAAGTTTACTAAACGTTTGAGAGTATAGCATTCCTCAAAACTCAAAAGTTTTACCCATACATAGGTGAGTCATAGGTTGACTTCAATAGGAAACTATTTAACACTGAAATAGAAGTTGGAGTCTATTTTATGCAGTTGGGTAGAGTCCGGAGTAACAAGTAACGACGAAACCAGGAAAATATGGTAAATAAAAGAAAAAACAGTCTACATTCTCACTGCAACATAAATACAAAGTTTGGAGTTCACCCCGTCTGAGATGATATTCGACATATTTTAATTTGTTAATTTTTATGGAATCCACTTTCTTTAAATATCTTGGAAATCACTTATGTTCTGCAAATTAAATATTGCATAAAAATATTATAAAATATATTATTTTGTGAATCATGCTCTACAAAAATCCTTATTTTATTCAAAATCTTGAATATCATATATGTACTGCACGTAAAATATTACAAAAATATTTTGTTTTGCAAAACATGTTAAGTTTGCAGAACATACACATTCTACTTATTAAAATTAAATGATTTTCAATAATTTTAATGAATTAGTGATACTCGTAAAACATACTTCACAAAATAATATATTTTATAGTATTTTGATTGCAGACATATGTGGTTTCCGAGGTCTTCGATAAAAAAAGCGGTCTCCGTAGAACTTTTCTCTATATATGCGGAGTCAAATTTAATTATTATAAAAATTTTTTAATTATATATAAATTAAACGTAAATATTTAAAAATGATTTTGAAACCAGTTCGTAGTAAATACATTTTCTGTAAAACAATTGCTCCAAAACTTCTCGAATCAAATATCAACAAATAAAATAAAATTCTAAAAAATTAAGTTTAGGAATTGAATTGCAAAATCATTAAAAACTTGAAATGAAGAGAGAAGAGATAAAGCCTGAATTCGAAACCGCAGTTGCATCAAATTGTTTGAGCCACCATCATGTCTGTGACCATAGGCAATACAATACATGGTTTATAACGATATGGTAGCCCACAGAATCTTAACAAAATAAAGCCTGATGAGTGGCCATGATTGAGGAAGGTGCATGATAGGACTGTATGCCGACAAGTAGAGGATTGGATCCCAACCTGATTTTATATAGGAAAGAGAATCTTCTTTTTAACAACTCCAACTGTCATCGGAGACAGTGCTGATCAACTAGCTTTAGACGGCCGTTATCTCCGTTTATCATTCTTATTATTTAGTTTTGCACAAAATAGTTATAATAATAAAATTAATATTAGTTATAAGTTTGAAAATTAAATTTTAACTAATTATACTTTGGATCTATCATAAATTATTTATCTGATAATTTGTAAATTTATGTCCTCAAAATTAGAAATCTTCTAGATTAATTTATATATATATATATATATTCAAACAAAATTTTTCCAGCTCGATTCTGGGAAAATTCACGATTAATAGTTATTATTTAATTCCTTATAATATATTTTACATTGAATTTTTCAAGCTTAATTTGAAAAGAAATCATGATTTTATAATTATGTGTCATTATTCAACCTTTTTAATATGGCTTAGAATTTATATTTATGAAAAAATAGGAAATTAATTTAAATAATATTATTATTTAAAATTTTTGTTTAAAATAAATTCAGTTAAATTGTTTCGTATAATGATTTAATTTTTGTTAAAACACCAAAAATAGAAAGAAATTTCAGAAAAAATACTACCTCCGTCCTACTTATATTTTTAGATTTTTTTTCACACATGCAATTTAAGATAATTATAAATTGTAGTTTGTAATTTATTTTTAAATTTTATAAAAAAAATATTATTTTTATTTAAAAAAAAATAAATAAATTATATAACTATATTTAATAAAATATTAAAATATTCATAATATAAAGATTTCAGGACGGGGGAGGGAGTAATAAAACTTGCCGGAGCGAATTTATAGTGTTTTAAGCAACAAGGACCTGATAACGGTAGTGTTGAGAATGCGAACGTAACACGTGACTGAATCTGCACAATCAAGGTCCTTTATAATTTACCAAATGTCAAGCATGATAGTGGATGGGGTAACCCATACATGAACGATACAGTGGTTAATCGGACCTAATCGATTAAGGTTCCGATTGGAGATTTGACTATTAAAAATTAGATATGTTATATAAAATTTTTAGTCAAAATTATATGAATTTGACTATTAAAATCAAATAAAAATTATAAATTGAGACAGAACAAATATATATATAATTTCTTTTATAATACGAGCGCTAAATTTTCTTGGACAACTTATCAAAAATATCTCACGTCAAATTCGAGTTACCACAGTTTTGGTAGAGATATTATTTCATAACATGGCCATAACAAGCTTGTTTGGTGTTAATGATATGACATGTTAAGCCCAATTTTTTATATTTTAATAGAGCTCCTCAATTAACATAATATCAGAACTATAATCGGGACAAAACCTAATTATAATTGAAAGCATATATGCTCTTGGTAAATTCAATTTCTTATATCATAAAGTTTTAGAAAAACTGATCACCTAACATGGCATCTGATCTCTGATTGTAAGAAAATTCAAATATTAATTGAAAATATTAATATTGTACTTTACTCGTCCCAAAATGTACTTTGCCCGGGCCAAAATGGGACAAAATCTCCGCAATGGTAGGATAAAACACCTAGTAATCCACCTTTCAAATCCGAATAAACAAATTTTTGAGTGAGACATATGTTAATTATATGAGATTTGATTTTAGAATGTCCCAATTTCGCACACTTGAAATTTTACGAGAGTTTATCACTTAATATGATATAAGAACTCTCTGATGGAGGGATGTCTCAAGCTTGAGTCCCTCGTACTACCTGATATTTTCAACAATTATTAAAAAAATTAATATTATATTATGATAAATCGAAAAAAGGGACGAGATCTCTGGCGCGTAACTAAAAAATATGTACGGTAATGGGTCCAAAAGGGACGAGATACTATGTTCGAGAATGAGAGTATCTCCATGATCGACACCCCTTAATTTTGCCACATAATAAAAAATATTATATTTTATATTTTCTTTTCCAAATTAATTTTAACACTTATTTTTTAAAAATACAATAATTGTGATTTTAGTGTTAGACCATCTGCAATCCATAAAATTAAAACAGTATAGTTTTTATACAATTTTAATGTCAAAAATTACATCAAATATATTTTCGATACTAAAATTTGGTATGACACTATTAATTTGAAATAAAATTTACATTTTTATAAATTGAATTGAAAGTGCTTTTACACTAAAATTTACCTTATTGTATTATTCTAAAGTTAAATTGGAGTTGCTTTTGCAATAATTTAAAAGACGTTCATGTTATCAAGGGCAACCCTTTTTTTGAAAGAAAAGGGCAACCTTAAAATTCTTTCCCTAAGAAAACACAACCTTAAAATTACTAAGGTAAAAGTCGATATATAAGCTTTATTTAAACAAACAATAATTAAATTCACAAAACGGGGAATATGATTGCTATAAATGATTCGAAATGATGTCAAAGACGTGTTTATCCTTTCTGATCTCTTCGACCCCCTATTGCTGACGTCATGGGTTATCAGCAACATCAAATGTGCCCCTAATTTTATATTTTCTTTATTGAAAATAAATAATTTAATATTATAAATGTAATACAATCACAGGATGCAAAATGTTCATTCAATGTTAAAAAAACTTGCAAGCTCATAGATATATCCAAAAAAACAATGAAAAACGACTTGTATTTTTATTATTTATTATCTTAATTGTCGCAAAATCAATTAATTAATATACCAATTAATAAAACACTCAATATATATAGCATGTTTAATATTACAGGTAGAGTTACAAATAAAAAATAAAGGCTAGAATCTCTAATTATTAAAAAATAACCTAATTCCTTAATTAATAAAATTTAAATAAAGTTGATAGAGAATAAAATAAACCCTAATTGTATAGGTAATATCGCATTAATTATGTCTGAATTGGGCTGGCAATTAAACCCATTAGAAAAGGCCCAAAACCCTAAATATTAATTAATTTCGTAATTAGTTAATATGGGATAAATCAACTAATAAATAAAGTCCAATTGAGGATACAATTCCTTGAAGATTGACCTCCAAGGAACCTCATGGGATAAGGAACCAGTGTCCTACTTTCTATAAAGTAGGACTCCAAAGTCCATTCTAATTTAGAGAATTGCACACCAAGTCTTCTAACTCTAATCCAATTTAAGGACTCCCAACATTTATAAAAGAGGCATCACCCCAAAAATCAGAACTACGTTTTTTGGCTTGATTCTCTAGATTACAGAGATACGTAGGCATCTCGTAAAGACAGAGTTAAACTACGAAACACGAGAGCAGCCATTAAAGGTCTTGAACTCCCGAATCTTAGTAATAACTACAACAATTAATATACCCTAGTTTTTTATCCATAACATTTGGCGCCGACTGTGGGACAGCATAACAACAACCATGGCGAGAACATGGAGTGGAAACAGCGCCCCTGAAGGAACACCAGCTGGGATGATTCGAACGATTTCGTCAACGGTGGAGGTACCTCCTCATTCAACCTATGCCGCCACCCAAGGAGGAGCCCAGGTAGGGGAAACTGAACCTCAGGCACAAGGGCCGATTTCCCCGGCTCCTCATCGGGCGAATTCCCAACTTTAACAACTACAAACACCTGTGAATTATCGACCTGTTGGGTATGAGTATTCAACTATTGTGAACACTAACCCCCTTATAGGATGGCCTTTACCCCGAGGTTGGAGAAAGTGGGCATGCTAATCGGGGTGAAGCACAAGGGCAGACACCCCAATATATACGTGCCTTGGCTCCTATCCCTGGGGATCAAGAATTCTCTGGTCCTTACACTGAGAGAGACTCCGAATCTTCAGATGATGATATGGCCCCAAGAAGGAGGCGTGCTGGTAAAGAGACGATGCCTGATGGTAACCAGCGCATTAGAAGCACCCGAGGGACGAATCCCCAAGAAGTGCAGGAGAGAATCAGGGCTCACGAAGCTGAGATTCAAAGGTTGAAGGGCGACTTAGAGGCGCACTAGACCTCCAGACCCCCACTACCTCCAAGGGGGAGAAATCCTCCTCCAATCATAGACCTGGATGGTCCGTTACAGAGAAGGACTGTTGTCCCCATATCTAAAGAAAGTTCAAGATGCCCACCATCAAAGCTTATGATGGCACTGGAGATCCCGCTAATCATGTCAGGACATTCTCTAATGCACTGTTGCTGCAGCCCGTGAACGACGCTATTAAGTGTCGGGCATTTCCTCAAACCCTATTGGGAATGGCTCAGAGATGGTATAGCCGCTTGCCTCCGAATTCTATCGGGTCCTTCAGAGAACTAAGTCAGGCTTTTATTAAGTAATTCATCAGTGGAAGAGTGCATGAGAAAAGTTCGGCATCCCTCATGAGCCTTGTGTAGGGAGCAAAGGAGTCCTTGAGAGACTATCTGAATTGTTTCACCAAGGAAGCTTTAAAAATCCCAGACCTTGATGAAAATGTAGATATGATAGCACTGCAACAGGGAACTAGGGACGAGTTCTTCAAGATGTCATTGGTCAAGCGCCCCCCTGAGAGTATGTTACAGCTCCAAGATAGGGCCGAGAAATACATCAAAGTGGAGGAAAGCATGAGGAAGACGGTAGTGAACAACGAGCCCGCTGGTGGCAATAAGTGAAAGACTAATCTGGAGTATATTGACAAGGATAAGTATCCTAGAACTGAGCAAAATACTGTTTCGACCCCGAAGAAGGGAGGACCTGGGAAAAAGTTCACTGAATATGCTAAGTTGAATGCTCCTAGGAGCCAGATCTTGATGGAAATTGAGAAAGATAGAGATATTCGTTGGCCTAAACCCCTGAATGCTGATCCTACCAAGCTAGATAAGAGTAAATATTGCAGATTTTACAAGGATGCTGGTCATGACACCGATGAGTGTATACAATTGAAAGATGAAATAGAGTTTCTCATTCGAAAAGGAAGGTTGAGCAAGTACACTGGAGATGGAGGAGATAGGAACAACAATGGGAGAAAGAATTTTGATGATCGTAGGAGGGACCAAGACGATCAGGGGCGAAATCCCCAGCCTAGGGGACCGGTGATAAATGCAATCTTTGGAGGACCACGACCCCAAGGGCCTGTGATAAATACTATCTTTGGAACTTTCTGACTTGGAGGGTGTGAAATTTCCTTATGACGATCCGCTGACCATAACACCGATAATAGGGAACAGCCCGGTAAAGAGGGTCCTCGTAGATAATGGTGCATCGGTGGATATCTTGCTCCATGATACCTTTTTAAGAATGGGTTATAATAATTCTCAATTAACCCCGACCGATATGCCGATACATGGATTCGCAGGAGTGGAATGTCCCGTAGAAGGGATAATTAAGTTGCCAACGACCATAGGTCAAGAACCAAGATAAGCAACACAAATGTTAGTCTTTGTGGTGGTGAAGGCTAGTTCAACTTACAACGCAATCATGGGAAGAATAGGAATACATGCCTTTAAGGCAATCCCTTTTTCATACCATTCAGTGATGAAGTTTCCCACCCGGAATGGGATTGGAGAAGAGAAAGGATATCAAAAGATGGCAAGGAGTTGTTATGTAGCCTCTCTTAGGGCAGATGGAGCTGGGGGGAAGGTTCTGCCTACTGAAGACCTGGATATCTGTGAGAATGATGAGAAAAGAGGGAAGCCAGCAGAAGACTTGGTTCCGATTCCTTTGGCTCCCGAGAATCCTGAGAAAGTGACTTTCATTGTAGCAATACTAGAGGAGTCCCTTAAAGGGAAGTTGGTGAAATTTTTACAAGAAAATAGTGATGTGTTTGCATGGTCGGTAGCTGATATGCCAGGCATAGACCTGGAACTGATCACTCACAAGCTGAATGTGGATCCAAATCGGAAGATTGTGAAGCAACAGAAAAGAAGCTTTGCTCCAGAGAGGCAAGAAGCCATTAAATAAGAAGTAGAGAAGCTCTTAGAGGCTGGTTTCATTGAGGAGATATATTTTCCGGAATGGTTAGCAAACCCTGTGATGGTAAAGAAGGCTACTGGAAAATGGAGGATGTGTGTGAATTTCACCGATCTGAATGACGCATGCCATAAGGACTGCTTCCCATTGCCAAGGATAGATACATTGATAGATGTTACTGCTGGTCATGAGATGCTGAGCTTCATGGATGGATTCAGTGAATACAATTAGATCAAGATGCACAAGGATGACATCCCAAAGGTATCATTCATTACTAACTTTGGTGTTTTTTGTTATCTTGTTATGACGTTTGGTCTCAAGAATGCAGGAGCCACCTATCAAAGGTTGGTGAATAAGATTTTCAAGGGCCTTACAGGAAAAACTATGAAAGTTTATGTTGATGACATGTTAGTCAAGAGTCTAGTGAAGACTGACCACATGACCCATTTGAGGAAAGCCTTTGAGGTCCTGAGATATCACAAAATGATGCTAAATCTTGCAAAGTGTGCTTTCGGAGTGAGGTTTGGGAAATTTTTGGGACTGATGGTCTCCAAGAGAGGAATCGAGGCCAATCCTGATAAAATAAAGGCAATTTTGGACATGGAGCCCCCAAAGACTATCAAAGATGTTCAAAAGCTCACTCGAAGGGTTGCTGCGTTGGGGCGGTTCATCTCCAAATCTGGAGACAAGTGCTTGTCATTCTTCAAATCCTTGAAGAAGGTTAAGGATTTTGTATGGACTGAGGAAATCCAGAAGGCATTTGAAGAGTTAAAAAAGTATATGGCTCAAGCCTCGTTGTTGGCCAAACCAGCTCTGAATGAAGTTTTGTATCTATATTTGGTTGTCTCAAAGAATGCCTTGAGCGCTGTATTGGTTAGGGGATGAACTTTGTTATTGTGTATTTTTGTAAAGTTCGTTCTCAGGGAAGGACTAAATCAATATTAATTCAAGTATACGATCTCTTAATGCCTAGACGTGTGTAGAAATAATTGGTGTTTGTTACTAACTAAATTAAACTATCAAGTAATTAAATCAAAGATTTATAAATAAGGAAAAACAACCCGAGAACTAGGGTTCTTCAATTGGTTCAATGATTGTTGATGTATTGCGATCTCTACTTCTCTTACTTTGCTAAAAAAAATGCTTCCAAAATTTATATTGTTCTCTCCCAAGATACAAAATAATGCCTACAACTATAAACTATATCCCAAAGTCACTCCCATGATCAATTGAAATACAATCATAAACTATTAAGACCCAAGAATTATAAGTTTCATAGCTCACATATTAATCTCCCAATCAATAATTAAACTATGTCCATCATATCATGAACAAGAATTATGACTCATCTCCCAATTCATCACAACTCCTAAAGATACAATTAAAGGTTCATGACTCCCTTAATTGGGTTAAGCCCTCAATGATAGATTAGCAAAGTAGAGAATCTGCACTACAATCAAACAAACATATATTACCAACGAATACTACCTAATTCTCGAATTAGAGAATTAGCTACTCATAATTAAGGAAGAAAACAAACATATATTAATATCCAAAATCACGATTACAAGAGTATAGAGTTAAGAAAGATACAACTTGATGAAATCTCTCAAAATTGGAGTGAATCCCTTCAATCCTTGCTCAAGTTCTCTCTAGCCTCTCTCAATACATCTCCCCCCATATAAAACCCTAACTAATTGTTTTTTTATATTCAGATGGTACCATTTTCCCATCATACAAGGTAACTAAAAGAGATTTTAAAATAAAGTAGAAATCTATTTGAATTATAATTTTCGTCATGCTCAGGCCCTGAACCTCAGCATCATCAGGTCCTGAATGATGTTCTCAGAGCCTCTTCAGAAGAGCTCAGGCCCTGAACTCCTTATTCTTCAAATCTGTTTCTCTCAGGCACTGAACCTCCAAGCTCAGGTCCTGAACTCCCTTAATTTCTTCTTTTATCATGTATTCCTCTATTTTGCACCTTCTTCTTCCATAATTACCTATAAACATAGAAAATTAATTCTTAGCATCCATCTAAGTTAAATAACAACTAATACTAATTATTTAGGACTAAATCATCACAAAATAAGGTTAAAAGAAGCATAACATGACATTAAAGAACTATAAATTAGTCATGCATCAAATACCCCCCAACTTAACCTTTGCTCGTCCTCGAGTAAGATGATTACTATGTATTATTATCTAATACCACTTTCGTAAGGTGATCACGGTTGCATTTGGCATATGCAACAAGCCCTTTAAACCTCATGGTAGCCCTAGTGGACGAGTAAGGTCTCGTGAGGGCCTATAGTGAATGTACCCACAAAATCAATTTAACCCATGCAATATGCAACTACATGAATGCACCTAAATGATCGACAATACAAAAGATCTCAAATATAATAGTATATACCAAGTCAGATATTACCTTCAGAACATGCAACAAGTTTAGACACATCAAGCTCACACCACAATATCACCACATAGCGAACACAAGTACATATGTGTGTGTGTGCTCCTAGCTTAACAACATGCTCTCTACTGAACCAAGAATAAAGACATACACGTTTCAACATGACAAGTCATGCGAGTTCATAGCTCCCAAGTTAAGAACTAGAATATATCTTAAACACTATGTTACTTAGCACTAGCCATCATTCAGGTTTAGCAAGGGATTTCTATGTCTTTCTTTATTTCTACCACACTACAGCTGTATGTACATATGAATTTATTACTGCTCGGTCTAAGGTTGGGTGGCTCCTCAGTGTAAGTGAGTTACGACCTTCATAAGACTTCACAAGCTCGGTCTAAGGTTGGGTGGCTCCTCAGTGTAAGTGAGTTACGACCGCCAAAAGACTTTGCCAATCATATTATACACGCATATATACTAAATGGTTTATTAACTGTGCAATGGTCGAGATCCCTAAAGATTTATGCACTAATACCCATGTAGCGAGTGTTGGGTCAGCAATCCTTAACCATAAAAGGCTTTAGGTTACTAGGCACAAAGTCCCCTCAGACTTAATTACTCGAGTATTAATGAGCTCAACCTAGTCAATCACACCACATTTTTTGCGTGTTATTTATTACTACTATCCTACATTTATATTTTTTTTATATTTTTTTTTAAAGACATTTACACCCCACTGCTTCCCCCAAACTTAAGCGTTTAAGTACTAAGCTCAAAAGGGAATAGTCAAGATTCTAATCATAAACAAGTGGCTACCCCTCAAGAAACAAGGATATCTAAGTATTAGTTCAAGAGCATAATAAAGTCGTGTCAAGAAATAAATTTTATACTTGTGACCCTACGCATGTAACATCATAAAACGTGATCTTAGCAAGAATTAATCAAAAACAAGCTACACATATTATCATCATCGGTCACTGACTTGGACTACTACGAATATGAGATCAATATATGATATGCAATGGAATGCAACTACATGATACAATGCAATTTTTTTTTCATTTTGTTTATTATTTTTATATATATTTTTTACTACTAAGACACCACCATATAACTCACACACACATAACTTACCCCCCAACTTAGCATGTTACTTGTCCCCAAGGAACAACAATCACTAACCATAATAATCAACTTAAGTAAACTAACTAGATACATAATACACTACTACTGGGGAAAAAGAAATCTACTCCCCTGACTCATGGCAGTGATGATGTGAATCCGACAAAGGAAAAGTACTCGTTAATCTTGACATGAAGATCCTCAATATGTTGCTTGGATGGGCATTGACCAGTACAACAACATGAATGTGGTGGTGGCGGAAGCTGAGATGTAACCTCCAAATTAGTACCCTCCTCATCAATCGGAGATGAAGCCTCCTCATGTTTTTAATGATATTCCTTGATCCTCACTTTTCCATCTACCTGTTCAACTAAGTCAATTCGTCGACAAGTGTCCTTACCAATCAAAGTCCGCCCGGGCACTACCTCCAGATTTCTATTCTTCCGATTAAAGACGCCAAGTGTTTCTGCAATTCTTGTGATAAACCCCCCTACCATAATAGAGCCTCCTTTTCGAGAAGAAACAACAGACTCAAACCTCTCTCGTAAATACCAAGTGAAATCAAGCTTCAGACCATGACACATGCCATACAACACTTCTAGCTCTTGGTGGGACACCGTACCAACACTTTCCCCACGTCCAAACAAGGTTTGACCAAGAACTCGATGTATTTACTTGTAAGCCGGACTTAGAATTTGAGATTAAGTTGCTTTTTGTGTCGTGTATCTAGCATTTGGATTCCCACTAATCTCCTTCCAAAATCGAGTCTCAAAAGAGCCCGGAAGCTTTGACCTCTCTAGACTCCACCCAAACATATTGGCTATTATTTCGTCGGATAGCTCATAATCCTTATTTGCAATTCGGAAACGAAACTGAAGACCTGAATATTGGAACGTGCTGAGAAATTCCAATGTTAATTGACGAAAACAAGGTTCATTCATCTTCAACAAATCGACCCATCCAACATTATTCAACAATTCTTTAACCTCCCCAAGTAAGCCAATGGATTTTAAGAACTGTGCATCCATATATCGGTTTAATTTCATCTCTCTCAATGATAATAGCTCATATAAAGCTTTTGACTCGGTGGATGCATGGCTGATTGGAGGATACGGAATGATGGCAGGTGCTCTCTTCTCTCCCGGGGCTATTTTCTTACAAGTATCCACAACCAACCCATTTGAATGACTACCATGCTCGGTGATACGGGCCTTTTTAGATGATGGTTTACTGCGATCATGCTTGGTAGAGGACATGCTTAGGTTTGCAACACAATTCACCTCCGTTTCTCTTTTTGCTTTGCAGCGTCGCGGGTCTGGGGAGCAGCAGGATACTCCTCCGTTTCTCTCTGTTTCTCTTTAAAAAAATTCTCTCTCTTTTTTTTTTAAAACAAACATAGATATTAAACTTATATACATATACTTTATACAAAATAATAATAATAATAATAATAATAATAGTATATAAATATACTGTAAGTAACTATAATAGGTAACTATGATACTAATATTCAAATATAAATACATATTTATTGTAAATAATAATAATTATGTAAATAATAATAATAATTAAAAAAAACATATAATATTCAAATAGTATAGAGGATATAAAGAATAATATATTTAATATGATATAATAATATACAAAACATAAAATATATTAATAAACTATATAACATATTTCCTTAAATAAATATATACATTTATAATATACATAACCAATAGAATTTATTAAAAGAAATACAAAAATAAGCTAAAATAATAATAATAATTTATTATTTTTTTTATTTTTTTTAAAAAGAGGGACATAGAGGGCCTGATGGAATGCTTCAGGACCTGAAGTATGCACCACTGTTTCGTTCAGGGTCTTAGGGCTGTGTCTCAGGGCTGAGGTTGCACTTGAAATTTTCCTTCTTTTTTTCTGTATAGTCCATTAACATACAATTATTTTACATGTATTTAGAATTAGTCATACAAATAATCATACAACAAGTATTTTTGGGTTGCCTCCCAAGTAGCACTTGTTTTACGTCATTAGCTCGACGCCTTTTATGGTGACTTAGATTTGAGGATTTGCGAGAAGCCAAGAGACTCCTCGTGGAATGTCATCACCAACGAAATAAGGCTTCAATCTTTGTCCGTTCACTTTAAAAACATTAGAACCTTCACGAGTGATATCCACAGCACCGTACGGATACACTTTAACAACTTTAAACGGACCCGACCATCTTGATTTCAACTTTCCGAGAAAAAGTTTCAATCTTGAGTTATATAAGAGAACTTGTTGCCCAATTTCAAACTCCTTTGGTACAATGTGTTTGTCATGCCATCGCTTTGTCTTTTCTTTATAAATTGCAGCATTTTCATAAGACTTGAGTCGCAGCTCATCAAGTTCACCAAGTTGCATCAACCGGTTTAGTCCCTTATGCTCCACTTCCACCGGTAAATGACATGCTTTCCCAAATACCAACCTATAAGGAAACATGCCAATAGGCGTTTTGAATGTTGTCCTATAAGCCCACAAAGCATCATCAAGCTTCTTTGACCAATCCTTTATCGAGTTAGCTACCGTTTTCTTAATAATTTGTTTAAGCTCACGATTTGAAATTTCCACTTGCCCACTAGTTTGAGGATGAAAAGGTGTAGCAATTTTTTGAGTCACCCCATACTTCTTCAAAAGATCCTTAATTAGTTTATTGCAAGAATGAGAACCTCCGTCATTGATAATAGCCCTTGAAACTCCAAATCTTGTAAAGACATGTTTTTGTAGAAACCTCTTCACCACTCTAGCATCATTGGTGGGACTTGCAATAGCCTCCACCCATTTAGAGACATAGTCCACTGCCACCAAAACATATTTATTCTTGTAAGACTCTGAAAATGGACCCATGAAGTCCATCCCCCAAACATCAAAGAGCTCAACCTCAAGAATAGGTTGCAAAGGCATCTCACTCCGTCTTGAAATATTTCCCGTCCTCTGACATCTGTCACAAGTTGCAACAAAGTTCCTCGCATCTTGATACATTGAAGGCCAATAAAATCCGGATTGCCAAATCTTTGCCACCGTCTTTGTGCTATTGTTGTGACCACCACACTCTAGAGAATGAAAGTGATTCAAGACGTCGGGAATTTCCTCATGTGGTACACATCTTCTCATGATTCCATCCGCACATTCTTTATAGAAAAGTGGTTCTTCCCAGAAGTAGTGTTTTACATCAAACAAAAACTTTTCTTTTGCTGATAAGTGAAATCACTTGGCATAATACCTCCCACAATATAATTCACAAAATCCGCATACCAAGGTGTAGATAAAGATACATCTAGAAGTGTTTCTTCCGGGAATTCATCATTGATAGGCATATCAGTTCTCACCACTCCATCCCCATGGTCTAGTCTTGATAAATGATCAGCAACCAAATTTTCTGAACCTTTTTTATCTCGGATTTCAAGGTCAAACTCCTGAAGTAAGAGTATCCACCGAATAAGACGAGGCTTGGCATCCTTCTTTGACATCAAGTAACGAATCGCAACATGATCTGTATAAACAATCACTCTAGACCCCACAAGATAAGTTCTGAATTTGTCAAAAGCAAATACCACAACAAGTAACTCTTTCTCCGTGCTGGCATAATTGATTTGTGCATTATCAAGTGTCTTGCTTGCATAATATATCACGTGCATGCGCTTTTCCTTCTTCTGTCCCAAAACAGCGCCAAGAGCATAATCACTAGCATCATACATAAGCTCAAATAACAAGCTCCAATCAGGGGCTAACATGATAGGTGCAGACGTAAGCTCCTTCTTCAACCTATTAAAAGAAACAAGACAACTCTCATCAAAATCAAATACATTATCTTTTTCAAGTAAGTTACAAAGTGGTCGAGAAAGTTTTGAGAAATCCTTAATAAAATGACGGTAAAAATCGGCGTGTCCAAGAAAGCTTCTAATTCCCTTCACAGATGAAGGTGGTGGCAATTTCTCAATCACTTCAATTTTTGCCCTGTCAACCTCAATTCCTTTACTCGAAATTTTGTGCCCAAGCACAATACCATCCTTTACCATAAAATGGCACTTTTCCCAATTAAGAACAAGGTTAGTCTCTTCACATCTCTGCAACACTTGAGATAAATTCGTTAAACAAGTATTAAAGGAAGAACCATATACAGTGAAGTCATCCATGAAGACTTCCATGGTTTTTCCTACAAAATCTGAGAAGATAGCAGTCATAAGTCGCTGAAAAGTAGATGGGCCATTACACAAACCAAAGGGTAGCCTACGATATGCAAAAGTGCCATAAGGACAAGTAAAGGTCATCTTTTCTTGATCCTCGGGAGCAATGGGAATCTGAAAATATCTCTAGAATCCATCCAAAAAATTATAATACTCATTACCCGCAAGTCTTTCAAGCATTGGATTAATAAATGGGAGGGGAAAGTGATCTTTGCGAGTACCGTTATTTAACTTCCTATAATCAATACAAACTCTCCAACCTGTTACCGTCCTAGTAGGGATCAATTCATTTTTTTCATTATGCACGACAGTCATCCCACCCTTCTTAGGCACAACATGTATTGGACTAACCCATTTACTATGCGGAACTGAATATATAATGCCAGCATCTAACAACTTAGTTATCTCTTTCTTAACCACATCTTGCAAATTAGGATTTAATCTCCTTTGTCCCTCAATCACGGGTTTATGATTATCTTCTAATGAAATCCTATGCATGCAAAGAGCTGGGCTAATTCCCTTAAGATCTGTAATTGTCCAACCAATTGATGATTTAAATGTTTGAAGCACATGTAACAACTTATCAAGTTCATCATCATTAAGCAAAGAAGACACGATCACATGATATGTATCATTATCACAAAGAAAAATGTACCTTAGATTAGAAGGGAGAGGTTTAAGTTCTACATGAGGTGCCTCTGAAATTGAAAGTGCCATATCAATTGTTGCTGTACCTCTATCTTGCACAGCAATTGCAAGCGAATCTCCATCTTCTTTGTCATCTAAGGCTTGTTCCTCTTCCAAAAAATCCGCGTCTTTGTTCTTTAAGATATCATCCACTATGTCAACGGTGAAACATGTAGCATCAAATGAAGACATCTTCATAGCTTTATTGAGATCAAACCCAACCTTGTCTTCACCAACATTCAAGATCAATTTCCCAACTTTTACATCAATTGTGGTTCCGGCAGTATCCAAGAATGGCCTTCCCAAGATAATGGGCATCTCAACATCTTCATCCATCTCTAACACCAAAAAATCACAAGGGATAAAAAAATTATCCACTTTAACAAGTACATCTTCAATGATTCCCAAAGGATACTTGACAGTACGATCGGACAGCTAAAGTGAGATTCTTGTCTTTTTGAGCTCTCCAAGACCAAGTCTTCTGCAGATGGAGTGTGGCATCAAACTCACACTAGTCCCTAAATCACACAAACCTTTAATATTCTCCATTTTTCCAATAGTGCATGGCAAAGAGAAGCTTCCAGGATCCTTTAACTTCTGCAGAATTGATTTTTGTATGACTGCACTACACTCCGCATTTAGAGTAATAGTTTCCACATCCTCTAGTTTTCACTTTCTAGATAACATCTCCTTTAGAAATTTGGCATTAAGTGGCATTTGGGCCAAATCATCAGCAAAAGGGATATTTATATGCAATTGCCGAAAGATTTGTAAGAATTTCTCATACTGTTTCTCCAACTGCCTGTTATGCAATCTTTGTGGGAAAGGAATTGGAGGCACATATGTCTTTGTAGGGGCTTTCGGTGCAACTTCTTCTTTTTTCTCATTATCCACCTTTTCCGAATTTTCCACTTCATCCTCAACAATTTCATCTTCTTTTGACAGGACTTTCTCCTTGGGTTTGATAGCCTCAATTTCTGGAAATTCTCTTCCATTCCTTCAAGTGATGGCCTTGCAGTGCTCCTTACCATTTGGATCTGGTTGAGAAGGGAGTGATCCTTGCTCACGAACACCAACTTTATTAGCAATTTGGCCTATTTGTTTTTCCAACATCTTCTGAGATGACGCCATTTGATCAAGCCTTGACTCAACCTTGTCAAATTTGGTATATATGTTGGCAAATGCCCCAGTAGTGCCTTGTATCATTTTATTGAGTGCAACTTTCCAGTCGGCCGGTTCTTTCTTTTCCTTCAATTGAGTTTGATATTGTTGTCCCTGATATTGCTGACGTGGCTGAAAACCAGGAGGTTGATTTTGCCTAAAAACTACATATGACGGATTAGCAGTATGATTGCTACTATAGGAAAGATTGTTGTTGGGCCTCTGATTTGGATTGTAGTAGGAATTATTCTGAACAGGCCAAGATTGTCTTTCCTGAATGAAAGCTGTTTCCTCTGGAAATTGTGGCGCGTAAGAATACTCACCGGCACTATAATCGGTGTATCCTTCCATTGGAGAAGAGATGGCATTAACATTTGCCCTTTGTCCACGTACCTCTTGAGTCAGAGCATCCAATTTAAGTTTGAGCAAATTCATCATCTCAGTATATTATGTTGATTTTACTGAGTTTGCACCATTAGGTGCCCATTCATAGTTATTCGATGCTAGTTGCTCGAGAAGTGCTTTTGCCTTGGTTACTGGTGATTTCTTAAAGTCTCCTCCAGCTACCACATCCAGACTCAAACGAACTTCTGTACTCAAGGACCCATAAAAAGTACTCAAAAGCATCCACTCTGAATATCCATGATGTCACAAAGCGCTTTAGATGACAGTGTGGATCCTCTCGCTCAATATCTCCTTCAAAAGCAGAGTTGCTCACCATTTGTATCAAGCTCGGATTAATAGTAAACTAAGCTACATTAATCGCCGGAGTCTTATAAATGCAATTTGCGAGATTAGGAGTCTCATGATCATAAATAAAAGTTTCATCAGGATTGTCATTATTCGTAACTTGACGGTCACCCATCTTCTCTCTTTCTTTTCTCTGCTTAGCCTCTTTCCTTAAAGCTCGAAAAGTGCGTTCGATTTCTGGGTCAAACTCCAAATTTCCCGCACTTATAAAAACGTCGCATATAAGAGTTATAGCACCTGAAAAGACAAAACCAATAAGATAGATCTTGGAAACAAATATGATAAAATCTAAACGATAAGAAATATTAACCTAAACTAAATATTGCTGCCTTCCCCGGCAGCAGCGCCAATTTGTTATTATGTATTTTTGTAAAGTTCGTTCTCAGGGAAGGACTAAATCAATATTAATTCAAGTATACGATCTCTTAATGCCTAGACGTGTGTAGAAATAATTGTTGTTTGTTACTAACTAAATTAAAGTATCATGTAATTAAATCAAAGATTTATAAATAAGGAAAAACAACCCGAGAACTAGGGTTCTTCAATGGTTCAATGATTGTTGATGTATTGCGATCTCTACTTCTCTTACTTTGCTAAAAACAATTCTTCCAAAATTTATATTGTTCTCTCCCAAGATACAAAATAATGCCTACAACTATATCCCAAAGTCACTCCCATGATCAATTGAAATACAATCATAAACTATTAAGACCCAAGAATTATAAGTTTCATAGCTCGCATATTAATCTCCCAATCAATAATTAAACTATGTCCATCATATCATGAACAAGAATTATGACTCATCTCCCAATTCATCACAACTCCTAAAGATACAATTAAAGGTTCATGACTCCATTAATTGGGTTAAGCCCTCAATAATAGATTAGCAAAGTAGAGAATCTTCACTACAATCAAACAAACATATATTACCAACGAATACTACCTAATTCTCGAATTAGAGAATTAACTACTCATAATTAAGGAAGAAAAAAAACATATATTAATAACCAGAATCATGATTACAAGAGTATAGAGTTAAGAAAGATACAACTTGATGAAATCTCTCAAACTTGGAGTGAATCCCTTCAATCCTTGCTCAAGTTCTCTCTAGCCTCTCTCAATACATCTCCCCCCTTATAAAACCCTAACTAATTATTTTTTAATATTCAGATGGTACCTTTTTCCCATCATACAAGGTAACTAAAAGAGATTTTAAAATAAAAAAGAAATCTATTTGAATTATAATTTTCGTCATGCTCAGGCCCTGAACCTCAGCATCATCAGGTCCTGAATGATGTCCTCAGGGCCTCTTCAGAAGAGCTCAGGCCCTGAACTCCTTATTCTTCAAATCTGCTTCTCTTAGACCCTAAACCTCTAAGCTCAGGTCCTGAACTCCCTTAATTTCTTCTTTTATCATGCACTCCTCTCTTTTGCACCTTCTTCTTCCATAATTACCTATAAACATAGAAAATTAAGTCTTAGCATCCATCTAAGTTAAATAACAACTAATACTAATTATTTAGGACTAAAGCATCACAAAACAAGGTTAAAAGAAGCATAACATGACATTAAAGAACTATAAATTAGTCATGCATCAAACTTAAAGTCCAGAAACCCATATATTACGTCAGTAAAATCTTGCATGGAGCTGAGTTGAATTATTCAACTATTGAGAAGTTTGATTTAGCCTTGGTGATGGCCTCAAGGAAGTTGCGCCCATACTTCCAGGCTCATAAAATTGAAGTACTAACAAATCAGCCCTTGAGAAATATTATTCATAGTCCCAAAGCTAGCGGAAGGCTGATTAAGTGGGCAATAGAAATGGGAGAATTCGATATCAAATACAAGCCATGAATGGCAGTAAAAGCCCATGCATTGGATGACTTCGTGGTGGAATGTACTATACCCAACCAAGAAGTCGGGGGGCAGGAAGATACTATACCTCAAGACACAGAAGGTGATAAAAAAACAAAGAAAAAGACATTAAGGAGAAGGAATATTGGGTTCTCTATTTTGATGGAGCATCAAAAACAAATTCAAGCGAAGCAGGGATAGTTTTACAAAGCCCCGATGGATTCTTGATTGAATATGCTATGAAGCTAGACTTCCCAACTACAAACAATGAAGCAGAATATGAAGCTCTGATAGCTGGCCTAGGCCTGGCAGGGACATTAAGAGTCAAGAACTTAAAAGTCTGTGGAGACTCGAAGTTGGTCATATCCTAGGTCAAGGGGGAGTTCGAGGCAAGGGATGATACAATGGCGAAGTATGTCCGCCTAGTAAGGGCTGTGATGACTCAGTTTGATGAATGCCATGTTGAGCACATCCCAAGGGAGGAAAATGCTAAGGCAGATGCGTTATCTAAGTTTGCTTCATCAGAGATAGAGGAAAGTTCAGAAAGTGTATACTTCCACGTTTTAAAAACACGGAGTATTAATGTTAAGCTTATAGCTCCTATAGGGCTGGAGACGTCATGGATGGATCCCATTAAGGCCCATATTCAAACTGGTTGGCTGCCAAATGATGTGACTGAAGCACGAAAGTTGGTTGTTTGAGCACTGAGATACTCCTTGATCGACGGGATTTTGTACAAAAGATCTTATATGGTTCCTTACTTAAGGTGTCTCAGACCTGATGAGGCACATTTGGCTCTTGAAGAAGTACACTAAGGTATCTGTGGGCAACACCTAGGGGGCAGAGCACTAGCTCATATGATAACCCGTTTAGACTTTTATTGGCCAGAGATGATGGCCGATGCCAAAGAATATGTGAAGAAGTGTGATCGTTGTCAAAAACATGCACCGGTTGTTCGACAACCCCCCGAGATGCTGATTTCCATCAACTCTCCCATCCCATTTGCCATGTGGGGAATGGATATACTTGGGCCTTTCCCCATGGACACGGCACAAAGGAAGTTCCTTATTGTAGCTATTGATTATTTTACTAAGTGGATTGAAGCTAAATCTTTAGGTTCTTCAAGCAAGGTGACTTGGTTCTAAGGAATGTGGAAGCTTCCAGTGTTTGGCAGAAGGGAAAACTTGTCCCAAATTGGGAAGGGCCGTACAAGGTCAAAAGTGTTCAAGGAAGAGGAACCTACAAGCTGGAGACTATGGATGGTTTTGAAGTCCCAAGAACCTGGAACGCACAGAACCTAAAGATTTACTATGTGTAAAATGGTTGATCACGATTCTCACTTGTCAAAATGATAAGTAGGTTGAAAAGTACCTGGAAGCTTTGCTCGCTTAGGATCTTTCATAGAATTCGATAGAAGTTGTGTTTTAATTTTATCAGGGTAGAACCCATTTCATGTAAGGCATTAAAAATAACAAGTTATAATGAAAAATGTTCAGTTTTATCTAGTATTGTTGAAATGTTAGATTCTGAAAGACAAACCAAGTTATAAACTTGAGTTCAGGAACTTGAAAGGTTAATCCATGATAATACTTAAGATTCGATTACTAGACAAGATTCAAAGTCTATTACAAAGTCTGAAAACATCTTAAGAAAAGTAAAATACATAAGGCAAGGGAGTTAGGCCTTAGAAGGCTCAGAATCCTCTATAGAGCTGCTGCCAGAACCATCCTTAGAGCTCTCCTTAGAAGTTTCCTCGGTTGGCCCATCAGAAGCTTCCTCGGAAGTTTCTGAAGAAGTCCCCTTAGAAGTCTCTGAAGTCGCAGTCGGCTGGGGAGTTTTCTTTGGAGGCTCATCCACCCTGACTTTCTTTGTAGTAAGGATAAGGTCTTCTTCTTCATAAGAGGATTCATATTCCTCCAAGCTAGACCATATCTCCTTCCTCTTCTGACCTTGGCCCTGACTCCCTGAGGGTGCTCTGGCTGGGGAGGCAGAAGTACCCTCCTTAATAAGATCTATGAGCTTGTTAGCGACGCCTACAAGAGTTGGGACCTTTTGAGGACAAGGGAAGAGAGCTTTCTCAAGAATCTCAGGAAACTCGTCCTGGATAGCCTCTATAGCAGCATCCCAACCTTCCTTATAACTAACCGGGTAAAGGAGGGCGTCGTGCTCCACCATCAAGTCTTTAAACTCCTGTGTGTCCATCCAGGCGTCAAAGGCTTTGTCCTTTTGAGTCTTAAGGATCACTATCTCAGCCCGGGCCATTTTCAGATCAGAAGTTGATGAGGCAAGTTGGGCCTTGAGGTTCTCTATTTGCTGGTTAGCCTCCTCCAGCTTCTTGTTTGTGTCCTCCAAACAAGCCTTCCAAGCCTTAGCTTGGTGAAGCGCCCCTTGGAAATGGACATTAGCCTAGAAGAGATAAGAAAAGTGAGAAAAGGAAAATCATGATTAAAAAAAACTATAGATAGCGAAAGGTAAGAAATATACCGTCGCTAGGGCATGAGCACCGAAAAGCTCATTAGCCTCCAAGTCTTGCTGGAGGACAAGATCATGATAGTCTAGATTGGATGGACCATTCCTTGGCATATTTTGTATTTCCAACGATCGAGTCCTTTCCCCGGATTCCCGAGGTTGGTTGGAAGAAGGCCCCTGGTTTCTGTTTTGTACGCAAAGGTTGGCTGGGGCCTTCTTCATCTCCTTCATTTGCCTGAAGAAGAAACTCAGGGAAGCGATCCCCAAGGCGCGGTTCCTTAAAGACCTTTCCAGCGCACTTCATCCTAGTAGTTTCCAAGTCCTTAGGCTTGATAGCCTCTTCGATCCTTTCAGCCACTGTACGAATCAAAGAAAAAGACGTTGAAAAGATAAAAAAAATGAATGAAAGGGAAAAACAGCAAGAATCAAACTAAAAAAGAAGGAGACTTACCTTTTAGAGGAAAGGGAAAGAGACTGCGTTCCACAAGGACCGTCTCCCTAATGAGGTCCCAGGAATGTGACGTCCCGTGATCCTAGGTAAGGAGATTAAAAACCTTAGCCTCCTCCTCAGTCAAAATGATGTCGTTTGGACTCCCATCAATAGCCTTCCGAAAGGACGACCGAAAGAGAGTCCCCCAGTCACCTCCTTCCCAGAGGACATAAAGAAACTCTTTCTTTCACCCTAAGTTGTTATCAGGGATGGACTTCCCGTTCACTATATGGGGAATTATGGGGCGCTGGTTCAAAGAAACCCATCCCGGATTCTTGTCGGGGCTATTCTTGAACTGAAATATCTTTCTAAACATGACGACCGGAGGAGGGACGTCATGCTTAGCGCATTGCGACAAATAGCAAATGATCAACCTCCAAGAGTTTGGAGGGAGTTGGCAAGGGCTGATGCCCACATCTGTTAGTAAAACTGGGATGAAAGGATGGAAAGGAAGTCTAATACCTGCCCTCAAGGTGTCCCTAAAGACACATAAGGCGTCCTTCTTCCAGTGGCAAGCCCTGTCGGCCGGACCTGCGAGAACTAGCTTGTACGGCTCTTTGATCTTGAAGAAAGATCTCATCTTATCCAACTCCTTTGGATCCTGAAAAATATTTACGTGATCAAACGCATCCAGATGTGCGTCGGATGGGTACTCGTTCCCTCTGGTGTTGATCATGTCAATCAAGGAAGTGTACCTTGATCGGATGGGGAACTCGTTCGACTTTTTGGTCACGTTCATCTTGGCTAAACGGGTCAATCTCTTGCCTGCCATCTGAAGAGAGCAGAATAGAAGACAGTTGTTAGACACAAACCTATACATAAAGTGTGCATAAAAATGAAATAAAATAAAAGGGAATTTACCTAAAAATAATGTTGGGTCACTAAAAATGAAAGCTTCGAGAAACTAAAACTCCGACCTACAGTTATCCTTACGCCTCCAAGATTTTTGAGAGAAAAAGATAGGAAGAGGGGAATGCAATTTAGAAATTTCGACTAGGATCCTGGTCGAAAAAGGGCTGAAAATTTCAGAAAAATTTCTGAAAATTGGGGGAAATTACTGGAAATTGCTAAAAATCCCAGAAAATTAGGAAAAATTAGAAAATAATTTTCAAAAATAATTTTTGATAAAACACTCTTGAAATATTAAAGAAATAATATATGTGAATATCATAATATTCTTGAAAATTAGGAAAAAATCCCATAAATTAAGGGAAAATTCCTGAAAAATACCAGAAAATTCCTAAAAAGAAGGAAAAAGGTAAGAAAAATAACAGGGAAGTTCTAAAAACAACCCTGAAGCCATGAGCAAGGCAAATCGTTGTAAAAGTTTAGGTTGCTCCACACTTTACGCAAAAACGATACCTTGTAAGGGAACAAATGAACCTAACTTCTGCGAAATCTTTTACGGTTTCCCAGAAGTTGGGGGTCAAATGATAGGGAATAAAATAAACCCTGATTGCATAGGTAATATCGCATTAATTAAGTCTGAATTGGGCTGACAGTTAAGCCCATTAGAAAAGGCCCAAAACCCTAAATATTAATTAATTTTATAATTAATTAATATGGGATAAATCAACAAATAAATAAAGTCCAATTGAGGATACAATTCCTTGAAGATTGACCTTCAAGGAACCTCATGGGATTAGGAACCAGTGTCCTACGTCCTAGCCTCCTAGGACTCCAAAGTCCATTCTAATTCAGAGACTTGCCCACCAAGTCTCCTAACTCTAGTCCAATTCAAGGACTCCCAACATCTATAAAAGGGGCCTCACCCCACAAATCATAACTACATTTTTTGGCTTGATTTTCTAGATTACAGAGATACGTAGGCATCTCGTAAAGGCAGAGTTAAGCTACGAAATACGATAGCAGCCATTAATGGCCTTGAGCTCCCGAATCTTAGTAATAAATACAGCAATTAATATACCCTAGTTTTTTATCCATAATAAAAGTTATTTTATCATATTTTAGAGCTGTAGTTTCTCATTTTCCTCGAATTATAAATACGCATATGAGAAATGCACATAAATGTACGACCAAGCACAACACATTACTATAGATTTCAATGGCTCGACATTTTGTTCATTAAATCACAAACGGTAAGAAATTCATTCTTCTCGGTATCCACCCGGTAAACGCAACTTCTGCATTTGTAATTAAAGTCTGGCTATTTAAAACTTATTTTATTAGTTAATTTTACTTAGTATCAGATATTATATCAGAATACTCATTTTTTTACTAAAAAATCTAAAATGCCTGAAATCGTTGAAAGCCGGCCTAAATATCAACTGAATACGCATTTCTTATATATGTATGCCGAATACGTATTTCAAAAATGTGTATTCTTTATCGTTTTACAATTTTACCGAACAATTCACATTTTAGAAATGATCATCAATTTTTTAATATATTGACCACGCATGTAAACCATGCGCAACCTTTACAATTTTTAAAAACTTAATATAAGCATTTCTATCATACATAATTAGTGGGTATTTTAGACGACACTTACCAATAACAAATATTTTGGATATTTGGACCTCAAAAATGAGATATTTTAAGTATTTACTTGTACTGTATTGAATGCCCCTTTTATGTTCTTAATTTATATATTTTTAACGATTTTTACATTAAGGACTATTAATATTATGTCTATTATCATTTGAAGAAAACTAAACGTTCTTCGCACATGTCAGAAGAGAATCCCGTCATCCACGTTAAGAAGATAGCCAACTACACATAAATTATACACCTAAAGACTGAAAATTAAACGAAAATAGAAAAAGATTTAAATATCAATATATTATATACTTTACCTCAATTATTATAAAGAATTCATATATATTACTTTTTCATTGATAAAATTGAACTATTCATGCCAGAACTATTTTATTTTTGCACTTTAGTTGCCGAAAGATAAAAATGGTCAAATGACTGAAAGAAAATAAAATTTTGAAGCAATTAAAAGGCTCCACCCAATTTCGGTCTAAAAAAATAAAGTTAGAAATAAAACGGAATAACAATCGATTAAATGGGTAACTGGATAATCTAACCTATAGTCTAATTACACGCTGTTGTGCAAGATATGCATGTACTTTAACAAGACTAAGTCAAATTGGCAATCCTAAGTAAGTTGTATTGTAATCTTAGTTTACATTTTGTACTTGTAACATTTAAAGTCTGTAAAAATGTCAAAAGAGCATACTGGAGTCTTTTTCTTTAAACAGTATCAAGCCTAAGAATTCTATCTGAAAGAAGAATAAGAAGATCATGCCTCAGAAGAATTATGAAGAAGCTTGGAGTTGAATAAATATATTTTGGGAAAAATGTTCTAAGTCAAAATCTCTACAAGTCACATATTTAGTGTTATAGAGAACTCATTCGAGAACTCCAGAATGACTTATAGAGAACTCAGGAAAGCTACTAGAGAACTCAGAGATATCGACAAGTCAAATTGAAGACATGAAGATTGGAGATATCAACAAGTCAATTCTTCACTAGAGAACTCAGAGTTATCGACAAGTAAACATTCATTAGAGAACTCTGAGTTATCGATTAGTCAAAAATGACTAGAGAACTCTAAGTTATCGATAAGTCAATAAGTCACTAGAGAACTCAGAGATCCGATAAGTCAAAGTGAATATATGAAGATTAGAGATCTCGATAATCCAAATTCTCTTATAGAGAACTCAGAGACCTCTATAAGTCAAATCAACTATGGAGTATTAGAGATCTCGATAAGTCATTATACTTATTGAGATGTCAAGATCTCTATATGCCTAACTGGAGATCTCGAGGTACAATCTCAAAGTACAAATTGCAGACCAGTTCAATATTCAAGATTAACAATCAACAAACAATCCAAGCAGTTAGATTGACAAGTCTACAAAAAGCACTTTGAAGAGTGTGCAAGATCAAGGGTGAAGATTAACAGACAAAGGAAGATCAAAGTTAACACAGTATGCAAAGATATGCTAAGCCAGAAATGGAAAATATACTTTTCCTAAAATGGAAATGATTAGTGACAATTTACTAAAGTGAATAGCATCTCTTATTGTACATTGTGTAAACCAGCAGTTAACTAAAATATAAAGGTAACACTGGTCCTTTGTTAGTGAGTAACAATTAGATCAGGAATTCTTGTATTCTCTCAAGATTGAAGCTAAGCTCTTTAAAACAATAAAGAGTCTAGAAATTTTGTAGCAAAACATTCTTAATTTTAATATAAAATTAAGTGAGTTTTGAAAGATCTGTGTTATTCATAGCTACATGTTTAATTTTTGTTATAACACATCTTACTACAATATTTAATTTACTTTGTTCGAAACTAAAATAGTTTAAGAAACGTATAAAAACACTAAACATATTCATCCCCTTGTGTGTAATTCATTACCTAATAAGTGGTATCAGAGCAAAATCTGAAAGTAAACAGATTCAAGATCTTGGAAGAATGAATATACAGAAAATCTGATTATCAAAATTCCTAATTTTGATAAAACTAACTACACTCTAAGGAAGAAGAAAATGATGTTGTTTCTCAGGATGGCCAATCCACTCTACATTCAGATTCTCAAAAATGGGCCCTTCACTCCTATGGTTAGAGTTGAGGAATCTACAGATAGAGATATGGTCATTCCAGCTCACTATGCTCCAAAAGATCCTGCTGAGTACACTGAGCCTGAGAAAGAGAAAGTTTCCCTGGATAGTGGTTTACAGCTGATATTGATAGAGTCACTTGACAATGTAATGTACAACAACATTGTCAACTGTGACACTGCCAAGCAAATCTGGGAAAAGATTGAAATACTCTGTGAGGGAACTGAGGAAGTTAGATCTAATCAAAGAAGGATATTGCTTTCACAATATGAGGGTTTCATGGCCAAGCCAAAAGAAAGTATTACTGATGTGTTCGAAAGGTTTAATAAGCTGATAAATGACTTGCAGCTCCATGACAAATACCATGAAGCTGAAGAAGTGAATCTAAAATTTTTGCTTATACTTCCTAACCATTTGGAACAGAAAATTTCTACAATCAGAGAAGGGAGAGATCTAAGCAGGATAACACTGAAAGTTCTTTATGAAATCTTGAAAACATATGAATTAGAAATAATTTAAAGGGAATCATTAAGAGCTGGTCAAGGACATGTTATGGATGGTTCAAGTGCTTTAATTGTCAGTGAAGGCCAGACCTCTAATGATGAGCCAAGATCCCAGACTCCAGTTGCTTTAACAAGTAAGGAAAGAACCAATGATTCACAGGAACAAGTCATTCTGGAATTGGAAGAAGATGAGTTCTACACCCTGGATGAACTTGATGAGATTGATCAGTCAATGGCCTATCTGGAAAGAAAGTTCTCTAATATTAGAGTAAAGAAGCCAAGATTCTTCAAGGGTAAAGGACAATCATTCAACAAAGACAACAGCTGGAAAGGAAAAGAGAAGTACACATCTGATAGCAAAAATGGTTACAAAACTGGATTTGTTGACAAATCAAAGATAAGGTGCTTCAACTATGATGAACTAGGCCATTTTTCTACAGAATGCAGGAAACCCAAGAAAGCAAAGGAAGACAAAGCTTATCTTGAACTGGAAGCAAAGTGTGAAGCTCTTCTGAAGAAATAGCAAAGCAAAGCTTATATTGCAGAGGGAAAAAGTTGGGATGATTCTGATAATGATGAAGATGAGGAAGTTGGAAATTATGCAGAAATAGCCTTGGTGCAAGGAGAGACATCCTTATCAAAATCACATGTACCAACTCTCACCACCATTGATTTAAATGTGAGTCAATATAAGGAAACTATAGAGAGGATGAGCACAGAAATGTTTTAGATTCATACAAGTGTGGTTGTTGCTAATGAAGAAGTTAGCAGACTGACAAAGTTAAATGAGAAGCTTGAAAATGAGAAACAAGATGCTGAATTGTTGTTGGTAGAGCTTGAAGCTGTAAGACAAGAAAATGCATATGTGAAGAACAAACTCAAGTGTGTAAGTGAAATTGAAGCAGTGCTAAGGGTGAAGCTGGAAAAGAATGAAGTTAAATTGAAGTCCTTCAAGAATGCATCTAAGTTAGTTGGACAATACCATGAGAAAAACAAGCCATGTGCAAATATTGCTATTGGTCTTGATTATGATGCTTTGAACAACAACAAGAAAAATATAGGTGACAAAGGAAAAACAACAGAGAATAAAAATATTCCAACAATCCTTAAAAATGTTGACTCACCTATGTTCAAGGCATGTGAGGTTAACTTCAGTAAATTAGAGTTGATTATTAAGCAGGAAATTGCTGATGAAGACTGTGAGAAGAAACATGCAGAAACAACTCAATCTTCAAAAGCTGAAGAGAAGCTCATGGACAACCAAGAATCCAAGACACCTGTCAAAAAAACCAAAACTGAAGATGCAAGAAAGAAGAAGAAAAATATAAATAGGAAAATTGGGATAAAAAAGCAACAATTTTGCTTATGTTGCAGATGCTCCAAGAAAGAAATGTGAGAAATGTGACTCTGTGAATCACCTAACTCACCTTTGTAAAAAGGTTGTTAGCAAGCCAGCTGAAGGAGCCTGTAAATATAATGAAACAGATGCAAATGATCCCTACTCATTATGTGACAAGTTTGATTGCATCCCTTGTAACTTGAAAGTGATGAAAAATTGTCACAAACTGAGAGTAGACCTTAAAGAAATAAAAATTGGGTCTACAATAGATAGGGAAAATGCACAACAGTCATTGAATTCTATTTTATCTGAAACAACTCATTCTACTTCTGCTAAATCAGTTAACAAAAAGAAAGTGCCCAACACTACTTGGGTTGCCAAACACACTTAAAACTCATTACGTGCAGGGCAAAATGAAGAAGGTCATATGGATCATAGAAAGTGGATGTTCCAGACATATGACAAGTGATAAGGCCCTGCTATCACATTTTGAGGACAAGGTTGGCCCTTTGGTGACCTTTGGAGAAAACAGCAAAGGATTCACAATGGGATATGGCAAGATTGTTTATGGGAATATTGTCATTAATGATGTAGCACTGGTAGCTGGTCTTGAAGTGAATCTTCTCAGTGTTAGCCAATTTGCAGACAAAGGTTTTGAAGTTTTATTCAACAAAGAAGAATGCAATTTTATTAGCAAGAAAACTGGTGAAGTTGCTCTGAAAGGAGCAAGAAAAGGAAGCTTGTTTGTTGTAAAATTAGACTCAACATATAAGGATGGTATTTTTTGATTCTACACCAAGGCATCAAAAATAACAAAGCAAGCTATGGCATAAAAAGTTGTCTCACTTAAATTTCAAGGTAATTAATACCTTGTTCAAAAAGGAGTTAGTAAGAAACATGCCTAATCTGGAGTTTGCTCATGTTGAAGTCTGTGAAGCTTGTCAGAAAGGAAAAATGAGAAGATCAAGTCACAAGTCAAAAACTATGAATTCTATAAGTGCACTATTACAACTTATTCACATGGACTTGTTTGGGCCAGTAAATGTCTTATCAATTTCAAGGAACAAATATGGACTTGTGATGGTGGATGATTTCTTAAGACACACTTAGGTAGAATTCATGCACTCTAAAGATGAGACTCCACACATCATAATTGAGCACATCTAGAAGATAGAGAAACAGGCTGAAGATCATAATTGTGTAAATAGATTGAGAAGTGATAATGGAACAGAATTCAGGATTACAACATTGAGTGAATTCTGCAAAAGCAAAGGCATTGTTCAAGAATTCCCATCTGCTAGAACACCTCAATAAAATGGAGTAGAAAGAAAGAACAGAACATTAGTTGAAGTTGCTAGAATAATGATGCAAGATGCCAAGTTGCCAACAAGTTTTTGGGAGGAAGATGTTAACATTGCATGCTACACTCAAAACAGATATCTCATTAACAAGGTGCATGGCAAATCACCTTACTCAATCATGTATAAGAAAAGCCTACTGTGAAGCATCTTCATGTGTTTGGAAGAAAGTGTTACATTTTAAAATACAACTTTGAATATGTGGGAAAATTTGACTCAAAGATTTTTGAAGCAATTTTTATGGGATATTCATTGAAGATGACTGCCTACAAGGTCTATGTGATTGATCAAAAGAAAATTATGGAAAGCACAGATGTGACTTTTGATGATAACAAGTGTCCAGGCTTGGAATGCCTTGATGAAAATGAAGCTGATGCCCTTGTATTTGAAAACCTCTACATTGATAGTGATCTTGATGGTGAATATAAAGTCAATGCACAACAGATGTTGAGTGAAGAGACAACTGAACAGGAAAATCATGGGAATGAAAGCTCATCTCAAACACCTAAATTTGATAGCACAAACTCAGAGGGAGAAAGAGAAGAAGGATCTACCAGTCATACCAATAATGAAGAAAATGATGAAGGCACAGGTCAACAAACTCATACAAGGAAGTGGGATAGAAGTCACACTAGAGAAGCAATTATTGGTGATCCTACTGTTGATGTGAGAACTAGAAGTGTAACTGCTAATGAGTGCCTACATTCATGATTTCTGTCTCATATAGATCCCAAGAAAACCGAAGAAGCTCTAATGGATCCTGATTTGATATCTGCAATGCAAGAAGAACTTAATCAGTTTGAAAGAAATAAAGTTTGGGAGCTAGTTCCTGCACCAAAGAATAGAAATATAATTGGAACCAAATGGGTGTTCAGGAACAAGATGGATGAAAATGGTGTAATTATCAGAAATAAAGCAAGGTTGGTTGTAAAAGGGTACTCACAGGAGGAAGGGATTGATTATGATGAAACTTTTGCTCCAGTTGCAAGACTTGAAGCAATAAGAATTTTTCTAGCATTTGTTGCACATTCAAATTTTGAAGTGTATCAAATGGATGTTAAGAGTGCCTTCCTAAATGGTGAGCTAGAAGAAGTGTATGTGCAACAGCCACCTGGCTTTGAAGATCCAGAATTTCCAAACTTTATATACAAGTTACTCAAAGCTCTATATGGACTAAAGCAGGCACCTAGAGCTTGGTATGATACTTTTTCAGAGTTCTTACTTAAACAAGGTTTTACTAGTGGAACCATAGAAAATACTCTCTTCTACGAAAACCATGGTGATGATATGATCCTAGTTCAGATCTATGTGAATGACATTATCTTTGGTTCTACAAATGAAAAGCTTCCCCAGAGATTTTCTAAGCTTATGCAGAGTGAATATGAAATGAGCATGATGGGGGAATTAAGTTACTTTCTTGGACTTCAAGTTAGTCAAAAAAATGATGGAATCTTCATCAGCCAAACTAAGTACGTCAAGGATTTATTAAAGAAGTTTGGTATGGTTAATTGTTCACCTGCTTCTACAACTATGTCTACAGCAACAAAGTTGGATGAAGACAAAAAATATAAAAGTGTAGATATTTCAAGCTAGAGAGGAATGATTGGATCATTGCTTTACTTGACTGCAAGTCGACATAATGTTTGTAACATGTCTTTGTGCAAGATTTCAAGCCAATCCAAAAGAATCACATTTGATGGCTGTAAAGAGGATTTTCAGATACTTGAAGGGAACTCCAAATTTAGGATTATGGTATCCTAAGGGAACTGGTTTTAAAGCTGTTGGCTACACAGATGCAGATTTTGCTGGATGCAGGGTTGACAGAAAGAGTACTAGTGGAAGCTGTCAATTTCTTGGACAAAGACTTGTATCCTGGTAAGCAAGAAACAACAATATGTGTCAATTTCTACAACAGAGGCTGAATACATAGCTACAGGAAGTTGTTGTGCTCAAGTGCTTTGGATTAGGAATCAGCTAATGGATTATGGCCTAGTGTTACATAAAATTCCTATTTTGTGTGACAATACTAGTGCTATATCTATAGTAGCTAATCCAGTTAATCATTCTAGAATAAAGCACATTGATGTAAGGTATCATTTTATTAAAGAACATGATACAAATGATACCATATGGCTCATTTTTGTTCCAACAAAAAAATAATTAGCTAACATTTTTAGTAAACCTCTGGATGAAACAACTTTCACTAGACTTGTAGGTGAAATTGGAATGCTTAATTCTTCATCCTAAGGCAAGAACCCAGCTAATATGTCGCAACAGATTAATTTCTAGTAAATCAAATTAATTTGATTTAATTAGAAATTAACTGAAATATGAATTATAAATATTTCAGAAATCTTTGCATATTTATTTTTCATAAACAAAAATTTAACTTGGAATTTTTTAAACTCTAAGTAAACTGCTAAGTTGCTAATTTATATCTTTAATATGTAAAATTAACACAAGGCAAACTTAAAATGTTCAAAAGTATATAGAGAACTAGGTTCTCGATAAGTCTAATTGACTTATCGACAAGTCATTTTAAGACTTCTCAAATGATTTCTCGAGAAGTCAATTTACTGACTTCTCGAGTGACTTCTCGATAAGCTTTATTATGACTTATCGATAAGTCATTGTAGAGTTCTCTACAGGTGTTAACTTACATAGTTCTCTACAAGAATTATTTTTAGACTTACCAATAACTCAAAATTGAAATAATTTAATCTGATAAATTATTATGGTAAAATATTTTTGGCAAAATTATTTTAAATTTATTTTGAATTAACTCAAATAAAAATTGGAATCAAATTCAGTCCATTTTGGACAAACTGGGTATTTATTTGACATCTCGATAAGCTTATTTTCTAGTTCTCTACAAGAATAAATAAAATGACTTATCGATATGTCTTTCATTTCTTAAAATGACTTCTCGATAGACTAATTCCAAACGTCTATTTTTGAGTTCTCGACAAGTCATTTGCTTTTACTATAAATACCCAAATATCTCGATACATATACATACTTACAACTTTCGAGATCTCAAGTGACCTAGCTTTTCAATCCAAAACCGATTTATCTCTCGTTTTTACTCTTTTCTCACTAATTTTTCTTACCCATTCACTCTCACTAATCAACAATGGCACGTACTGCTGTTAGAGCTACTATTCCAGAGAAAGGAACAAATTACCTAGCTTTTACTGATGCTAACCAAGCTCCTGATATTTTCAAGGGGTTTGTGAAACTTTTGTCTGAATCTTACCTTGCAGGAGCTTTGACTGCTAACCCAGTGTTGTATCTGGATGTTCTGCATGAGTTTTGGACAACTGCAGTAGTAAGGACTGATATGAATGATAACTCTCTCTCTATGGTGGTAACTTGCTTAATTGAAGGCCAACAAATAGAGTTCAGTGAGCAATATGTGAATAGAGCTTTGGGAATGTCAACTGCAAACTTGGTGGAGGTGCCAACTCCTGATGAACTGACTGAATTTATGGACTTCGTATACTATGGTGGAAGAATCAACTTGCCAAGCTTGAACATGACTAACTTAAGGAAAGAATGGTCCTTTGTGTTTGATTATGTGGTGAGGGCCTTCACATGCAGGAAGACAGGGTATGACAATATTTCAAGTATGGTGCAGAAGCTGGTGTACTCAATAGCCCACAACAGACACTTGAATATCGGTCTATTGATCCTGGAAGAACTTGCAACCAGGATGACAATGCCCCTATCTGTTAGAGGAAAGGAAATATTCTTTTCTAGATTCATTATGTCTACTTTAAATCATAAAGTCACAGACATACACTTGTTAAATGGTATTGATAGCACTAAAATTGGTAACTGTAAGCAAGTGTCCAAAATAATATTTGGTTCACTTACTACAAAGAACCAGGTAAATGTGAGTCTGAAAATCACTCCATATATGATGGAGAGATTTAGGACTTACCCTTACCCAATGCCAGACATGAGATCTAATGTACAGCCTAGCACAACTATGGTCCATGAACCTGTGGAAGTACAAACACAGGAACACCCACAGGGACCTTCCCAAGCTGAAACCATTTCTTCAATACCTTTAGTAGCTAGGAAGCCAACCACCTCATCTTCTCAAAAGGATGAGGTGAGGTAAAAGAAGAGAAATGAGGTAACCTTAAAATTATGAATGAGAGTGGTGAGGATCAAACAGAAGCTGAGTCACCCTTGGTCAAAATATCAAAGAAGAGTAAGAAAACTGAGCTGACCACTCAAGCCACCTCTGTATCCTCCCAAAAGGATGCAGTTGTAACAATGGGGACTAAACAGACTCTAGATACATTCTTTCAATAGGGTGTGTCTATTGAAAAGAGCATTCACCCCAATGCATCCTGTATAGAGTCTGCACAGCCTGCACTTGATCAAATCCAAGTGTATGGTAGAAGAAATAAGGATGGCACACACAGTGAAGGCACATCTATTGAAGCTCCCACATCCATTCAGGAAGAGCTGCCAACACTCACTACTGAACAACAACTTCTAATCTCACAAATTTCTTCTCTACCTACAGCACTTGAATCCAATTCTCAAGTGCAAGCTAAATCAAGTGACTTGGTTCAAGAAACCTTGCTCACCTCCCAGACACTACAATCAGATGGTGAGAGGCTACTAGCTGGGGTAGGCCTTGATGACACTATAAAAAACATGGGGGGTTCATCATTTTTTACTGAAGACCCCATGGATGGCACAAATGCACCTTCATGTGCAAATCGGTCTTCACAGACTGTAAGGTTTGAGGGTAGTACTCATGAGGGGGAGCTATCTAAATCCTCTCCAATTCAATTGGAGGTTCCTCATATAGGAACAACTCCCCTCAAAATCCTAGAAGAAATTACTTTAGCAATTGATGCTAGGAGTACAATTATCAATGACCCAGCTATGGGAGAGGCAAGCTTATCACAGTGACAGTACTTTGCAAGAAGCACAAGGGTTTGAGAGTGGTGTACATGACAGTAACCCAGTCAAATCCCCTAAAATTCAATTGGAGGTTCCCACTACATATGAGGAACAACAACTTGTCAAAACCACAGAGCAATCTATGAGTAAAACTGTGACTTCGATCACAGGTGGTTCTGATTCACAACCCTCCACATCTCAATCACACCTCATCTCCCAATGGCTCCAAAACACTGAAAATCAACCTTCAACAATTGAAGATCTCAGATTTGATCAACTTGGAGGCCTTGCACAAATCTCACAACAGCTGCTCACATCCAACATGTCAAATCAGGACTACCAAGCCATCATGCTCACCTACCAGGATGATGTTGAAGATAATCAAGCAAAAATTATTGATGAAGCTGGTCAGGATGCTAACTGTGATGCTTGGTTGGACACGGAATTCACAATTAAAATGGATGTTATTTTAGCGAAGTTCAGGGAAGAATACATCACAATTCTGGGAAGCAATGTCAGATCCCTCACTCCACAAGAGGTGTATGATGTCATCAATGAGGTCTATAAATCTCAAATCAAGGCTTTACACAACTTTGGAAAAGCACTTCAAATCACATTGAATGGACATCAAGACAAGGTTATGAAGATGGTCAGGAAAAAGATGGATCAAATCATCCCCTCTCAAACTGAGATAAAATACCAATTCAAAACCGTCTCAGAACAAATGTCAAGGTATAATCTCAGTGGGATTGATAAGAGTGTAAATTAGCTGAAAGACTCTTTTGTAGCCATGCACAAGGTAGTTCAAGATCACATCACTAAATCCAATGACACAAGGTGGAAGTTGGATCAAATGCACACTTCAAGATACACTCCTTCTCCTTTGGTAATGGACGAAATTCAGAAATATGTGCAAGCTACATTTGGACCATAAACTGCTCTCTCTACTACAAGCTCCTCTCCACAAGACCTTCAAGAACTCAAGACACATGTAGCCTCTCTGGAAACCTCCAATGCATCTCTCAATGCTCAAGTTCAGGCGTTGACTTCTCTAGTCAAGAGTCAACAGACAGACATCAAGACCCTGGTGGACTCTCACAAGCATCTCAAAATACAAAACTTTGTTGCTTTGGGAGCCATCATGGGGAAGCTCAACATCCCTCTACCTTCACTTTCTGAACAGATAAGGCCTGAAATTCCTACTCCCCTTCTCATGCCTGCCAACAAGACTAAGGGGGACATAGAGGTTAGGCTAGCAAGATCAAGATCATCTACTCAACATATCCAAGGTGCTTAAAAGAGCTTAAGTCAAGAAGTAGGTATTGATATGAAGATGCTCCTTAGGGCTGCTGAAGGACCAAGTCTGAGCAAGGAATTTGATGAATTTCTCAAGGCTCTAAGGGCTTCTCTCAACAATAACCTCTTCACCTATGAAAAGGCCTTGGATAGGACAATAAATTCATTAAGGGTGATTTTGGTGACTAAAGACAATTTTCAGGAGAAGAGGATAGTGGTCAATATAAATGACTCAGGGGTAGATAGATGTATGTAGGTGTCCCTCAATTATCTTATCTCAAGGAGGGCATCTGAGTTGGATATTCTGATAAATAAAGTCAAAGTGGTGATCCATGAAGACACCCTATTGCTAGCTGAACTGAAAAATGCTCAAGTGGTTGCTTTTCCAGAAGCATGCCTACAGCCAAGCAAGGGAATAGCATACATCTGTCCTACCACCAAACACTTCAAACACTTCCAAATCCCTAAACAATGTGTCATGGCCAACAAGAAGCCAATCATGACTCTGGAAACTGCTTTAAAGGTAAAGAAGAATAAGTCTTTTAAAGATGAAGAGATGATTAAGCTATTGGGGAGATATCTAAGGGATGTTGAAGCCAACTTGCCCAAAACTCAAATTAACAAGGATAATTTGGATGATGATGAGCAGAAGAAAGATGATCAAAAACCTTCTGGATCAAATCTAAGTCGATCCAGTAGGGCAGCTGGAAGCAAGTGTGGAGAGAATAAGAATGCTGAGAAGAAGATAGGGAGTGAGAGGAGAAGCAAGAAGAATCATGATGGCTCAGAACCACACCAGATCCTAAAAATCCAAACACAACTAACTCAACCCTTGGCTCAACCTTCAAGGTCAACTGTCTCAAACATCAAACCACCTCTAACCTCTAAGCCAAAATTTCTATACAAACAAACTACAAACACCTTTTTTAAAACACCAATCACCTCAAACCAAACCTCTCTCAAGAAAATCACAAACCTACCTTTAGACAAGCCTTCACTCAAAATCAATTACAAGTCTGTTGGGAGAAAACCTACGAAAGTCAAGCATGCAAAAAAAGTAGAAGTCACTGAAAGGTCCCTCTGGAATTGTTTCAAGCAAAATGACTTTCTGCCTTTGAATTGGTACATCTCGGATGAAGATTATTTTCAAAAATTAGCTGAGGAAATAGTTAGAGTTTGGATTGTATCTTTAAAGGAAGTCAGAATTTATTATGTAGATGGGTCTTATGCAGTTGGAAAAGCATACAGAGTCTACAATCATAGAACCAACATTATTATGAAATCTGTACATATTGTGTTTGATGATAAGAAGATTGAACGACTGCAAGATGAAGGTTTCCATGATAGCCTCAAATTTGACAATGTTGAGATGATCTGTGATGATAGTGAAGATGAAAGTGATCAAGAAATAAACTCTAAGGATAATGCAGAAAAGTCAGCAACAGATGAAGCACATAATTCAACATCCGTCGAAAGGCCAAATGCATCATCCTTCGAGAGACAATCTGCATCATATGTCGAGAGGCAAAGATCAACATCCATTGAGCCATCAATAGGAGTTAAAAGTCAATACAGATCAAAAAGGACCCCTACTTCAAATCAAAGATCCACAAACTCAGGGGGGTTTTTCTAATCAAAACTCAGTCACTCATCAAGACAACTATGAGGCCTCTTTATTTAGAGCTAATCTACCTCAACAGATAAAATGGACTAGAGATCACATATTTCAACTAATTATTGGTGATGCATCTTCAAGAGTGCAAACTAGGAAAGAAACTCAAGAAGAATGTCTATACAGCAGCTTTCTATCTCGGGAAGAGCCTAAAAAGGTAGAAAAAGCTCTGTTGGATCCTGATTGGGTTTTAGCTATGCAGGAGGAGCTAAACCAATTTGAAAGAAATAAAGTTTGGAAGCTGGTACCCAAGCCTAAAGGAAAGAATCTTATTGACACCAAATGGGTATTCAGAAACAAGATGGATGAAAATGGCATAGTAGTTAGGAACAAAGCTAGATTGTTTGCTAAGGGCTATTGTTAACAAGAAGGAATAGATTTTGATGAGACCTTTGCTCCTGTTGCAAGACTTGAAGCCATCAGAATTTTTCTAGCCTATGCAGCCAATGCCAATTTCAAGGTCTATCAAATGGATGTTAAAAGTGCATTTTTGAATGGAGATTTGGAGGAGAAGGTCTATGTCAGTCAGCCTCCTGGTTTTGAAGACCCCAACTTTCCAGAATATGTCTACTATCTTTTGAAAGCACTTTATGGATTGAAGCAAGTACCTAGAGCCTGGTATGACACTTTGTCATAGTTTCTCTTAGAAAATCATTTCACAAGAGGTACAGTTGATAAAAATTTATTCTTTAGAAATGTTAATGGCTCTAGTATACTTGTTCAAATTTATGTAGATGATATTATATTTGGCTCTACAGATGAGAAACTTTGCAAAAAGTTTGCCAATTGATGCAGAGTAAATATGAAATGAGCATGATGGGAGAACTAACTTACTTTTTTGGTTTACAAATTAAGCAAGTTAGTAATGGAATATTCATTAGTCAAACCAAATATATTTATGATCTTTTAAAGAAGTTTAACTTAATGGATTGCACATCTGCAAAAACTCTCATGGCCACTACCACTAAACTTGAATTAAACACTACTGAAAAGTCTGTGGATATTTTAAGTTAAAGAAGCATGGTTGGCTCACTTTTGTATTTAACAGCCAGTAGGCCAGATATAATATTTGTTACCTATCTTTGTGCTAAATTTCAGGCTGATCCTAGAGAATCTCACTTAGTAGCTATAAAGAGAATTTTCAGATATCTCAAAGGAACACCAAAACTTGGCATTTGGTATCCTAGAAATTCTGGTTTTGATCTAACTGCTTATTCAGATGCAGATTATGCAGGTTGTAAAATTTATAGAAAAAGTACTACAGGAATCTATCAAATTCTATGAAACAAGCTAGTATCTTGGTTCCGTAAAAAACAAAATTTAGTCTCCACTTCTACAGTTGAGGCTAAGTATATTGTTGCTGACAGTTTTTATGCACATATTTTATGGATGAAAAACCAATTGTTGGACTATGGTCTACAGGTGGATAAGATTCCTATTTTCTGTGATAACACAAGTGCTATTGCAATTACTGAAAATCCAGTATAACATTCAAGGACAAAGCATATTGACATCAAGTACCACTTCATTAGAGAACATGGCATGAATGGTATTGTGGAACTTCATTTTGTTCCAAGTGAGAAGCAACTTGCAGACATCTTTACCAAGCCACTTGATGAATCCACCTTCACTAGCAATCTCTCTTACTCTCTTCGTCTCCAAAGCAAAAACCCTATTTCTGCAACTACTTTCATCATTTCAATAACACATGTTGTAAAGATCATGTCTCAAACTGGTTTCGTTTATGAAAAGAACAATTTTGTGGCCCTTGTCAACAAAAGTATTACTGCTTCTGAAGCCTATCACAAGACGATGGACTTTATTCAAGGCTACAAATTGAGCTATGCTATATTGGCATCTCCAGTAATCAACTGTGAGGTGGTGGAAGAGATATGGACCACAGCAGAGGAAAACTCAAAGGACAAAACTATTGCCTTCACTTTGAAAGGTAATATTTACTGCATAAATTTTGATGAATTCAAGCATGTTTCCAATTGCCTGAGAATAATATACTAGTTCCACACACAGACACATATGTAAGTTCTATGCTTATTTCTATGGGTTATTCCCTTGAACCTGCCAAGCTAGGTGAGGTTAGGAGGAAAGGCCTTAGAAAGAATTGGAGCTTTATCTATGATTCTTTTATTAAAGACTTTTCTGTAAAAATAAGCAATTTTGAGGTTGTAACTTACTCACTTGTTAACATGCTATACATGCTACTTAGTGATAAGTATTATAATTTTAGTGTGTCTGTTATGTATGAGTTGGGTTACAAATTAGGAGATATTAAGAAGAGGAATAAGAACATCTATTATGCTAGATTCTTTATGATGACAGCTAACCATGTTTCTAAAGATCTCTCAATTGAGAACTCAACAAACAAGTTAGATTGTTGGGTCCAGGAGAGAAGTGTTATTGCTAAACTAAACAGGGCAAATAATCTGAGTAAAGCTCCCCCTCATCTATTTACCTATCATGGAGGAACCTCGGGTAAGTGAGGAAAACACTTTTGTATATGCTACTTCTCTACCACAAGTTTCTTTGTAGACAACTGTGGCTATGGAATCTTTGAGTTTGCCCCGACAGATGCCTACCCAAGCCACTAAAATAAAAGTTTCAAAATCCAAGTCTCAAAGACCTCACTCTAGTTCCTCTCAAAAGGGACTTTTTTTAAAAACTACCAAAACTAAACTTCAGAGGGGAGTGTGAAGGGAAGTGAGACTGGTGAGGTATAGGGTGAATATCAAAGAAGCCCTAAAAATAAGGAGAGTGAGGTGTGTGTAACCCAGCCTAGCCACACTGCAGTTTCCCAACAAATTATAGTGATTAATAATGAATTAAGCTCATTGCTAGTTGTATCCTCCCAAAAGGATGTGACTATTGAACAAAGCTCTCAGCCAAGAGCACATGCCAAAAGGGTTAGGGACACAGACCTACCTCAAACTTATACAAGAAAGAAGTAATCTAAACACATTGGGGATACACAGTGTGCACGCACTATGCAAACTGCAGTCAAAGACTCAGTTATAGCACCTTCTCAAATTCAGATTGATGTGGCTCCAATAAATATGGAGTCATAGCCAAAATCTATAACTATAGAAGCACCTCATACACAAAACTCACCCATAAATTCTCTGGATGTGGACATGATTCACACATCAATTCCTGATTCTCCATCTTTAAATCTCTTGAAGGATCCAAAATCTACAGCAAGTGGGCATCATATTTTAGATGATTTGTTGGCTCACTTGCCATTTTTTTCTGATTCTACTGAGAAATATGTGCAAAATCTCAAATCAATCACCACGGATTCTAAGTAGTTTCAACTCCAAACTCTATCATTTCTAATCTCTCGATGGATATTCTTCATCCATTGACTAGTGATTGTATCTCGACGGATGTGCTTAACAACAATCATCCGTTGAATTTCTTAACTACTATCTCGACGGATGTCTCTCATCCGTTGAATATCACTGCACCACTTGAAATTTCAACAATTGTTACGAATGCAGATGATTTAGTATTTGTACAATCACTATTAGGACTAAGGGAAGGGAGTGAACAGAGTGAGAGGATGAGTTGCTCTAAGGAAAAGGAGAGAAAAAGAGTGAAAAAATGCAAGCTATTTCTTCCAGCTTGGCAAAAGAAAGTGAGAAGAGTCCCACCTTATATGGTAAAGGTGAGGGTGTGAGGGTGGGAAGCCAAGGGGAGCCCTTGATGCAATAAATGAGAGAGAATGATAGAATTGCAGGTACAAATGAAGAATGAGAAGAGCCTATTGTTAGTGAATTAATGGATGCCAATGAGGATAAAAAGAAGCAGCTATTTCAGCAAGAATATCAAGTTGTCTTAGACTCTATTTCTTATGAAGCTGAGGCATTTACTCACCCTGTTCCCGCTTATCAAATTTTGGCTGAACATGACAATGGGGCTACTGAGAGGACACTGAACTTGATGCACACAACAACATCCATGCTAAGGGCCAAAGATGCCATAAAATCACTTACTTCCACAGCTGGTGAGGATTTTGAGTATAATTATGCAGCATCTGGTGATTCCTTTGGTGATGACTCTCTTGTAGAGGGTCATGAAGAAGTAGGCAGGAACATAGGGGGAGAGACTGAAACTCCAGAATGGATGTTTTCCAAAGAATGCAATTTTCATGAGTTCAAGTCCGTCTTGTTCAAGCTAGTTCATGAAACTCAAACTGCCATTCAAACCACCAACAACACCAGCATCAAGACACTTCTTCAAACCCATCTGGATTCTCTACAATTGCACAAGATTCAAGCTCTTCAACATCATCAAAGCATGGACATTCTGAAACATGATTTATCTCAACTAAAGGAGGATGTCTACAAGAAGTTGGATGTTAAGCTTCCAGAAGCAACTATTTTTGAAATAGTCCAGAAGCTAAGGAAATGAGCTGATTTGAACAGAAAAGTTGAGGCCATGGATTCAAGAATTACAAATTTGGAGCAATCAGTGGCCAAGATACTTGCGAATCAGGAAGCTCAGACAAGTCTGTTACAGTAATTGGTGGTTGCACAAACCTCAAACCCTGCTCAACTTGATGCTAACAAAAAAGGGGAGAATAATGTTATAATTTCAGTTAGTATGGGGGAGTCAGTTAGTGAGGGGGAGAAAGTGCACATTCAAGTCAGTAAAGTGATTATTCCAGCAATTACCTTCTCTAAGCCACCAGTTTTGGACATCATTGACTTAATCAACATTACAACAGCTGAGCTCAGGCTGAATAAACAAATGAAGCAAATTGATGAGAAGATTGAAAAAGTTTTTGGTCCAATTGCAGAATTTGAAAAACTATTGAAACACTTCACTCAATTGAGACCAATTTCAATCAATGAAATGAGCTTGGGATATTTGAAGAAAGGTCAACCCTCATCAAGAAGACTTCTAAAGGCCAATGTGATTTTACAGCCAAAGAAAAACTACCCAAAGAATTCAAGCAAAAATCCATTGGACCTAGTCTATGCAACTCCCAAGTCTGATGAAAAGAAGCTGCTTGTTAGATTTATTGCTTATCACAAAGGTCCAAGAGACTCAGTCTTAAAAAAGGGAATTGCTAAGGTCTACAGGAATGACAAATTGATCAGTGTGATGGTTGAACATCCACAATTTGCAGAAGCTAAGAAAGAGGAAAAGGTGAGACTCAAACAATAGAAAAGTCAAGCTACCTTAGATGCCAAGGACCAAGCTAAGAAGCCTGCAACCACAGAAATTGAGATGACTACTGTGACAGCTGAGTCTGTGAGTGAAGAAAAGCAAGTGGAGCCAAATCAAAAAATTGTAAAAAAGGTGAGAAAGGAAACAACTAAATAGAAGCTGGATTTCGGAGAAGAAAAAGATGAACCTGAGTCTACCCAGTCTATCACTACAAATCAATCAACTTTGCCCACTATGGAGCAAGCTGAAACCATGGTCTATCGAGATGTGAATTTTCATGGTGAGGCAATAATTCCAAAAGATGAACCAATAGATTGGGAAAACCTACCCATCCCTGATCTAAACCTCCCAATTCCAACTACATCAGCTAAAAGAAGAAAATCCAAACCAAGTAAACCAGTCAAGTCAATTCCATTCAAATCCAAAAATCTACCCAAACCCAATCCAATTGTCAACAAGGGAGATCAACTTTACATCTGTGACATTAAGGAGTTCTCTGACATCAATCTTTACTTGGATGAGATAGATGAAGTTAGGGCTATTGATGCTTACAAGAAGCTTCCAGAGAGATTGGTGTTCAGGTATAAGGGTGGAAAAGAGATGACTTGGCCTCTTCACAGAATTCTCAATGAAGGTTATTCTATCTTAGTGAAGATTTTCTCCTCACTAAAGAAGAGCTTTGGGTTCAACATTGTTTCCAAAAAGATGGCACTGGACAAAATTGAGGAGATAATAAATAGCATGAGAAATCCAAATACATTCCCAAAAGTCTTAACTATTCCCTACAACAGAGATAGAGTGCATTTGAGGCCATACTTGATAATGGAGTTCAATGATGAGAAGAACACCAGAAGATTCTTCAGATTAGAAGATCAACTAAAGATTTCACGTAATGAAACTCTCATAGAAATGCAAGAGATGTTGGATCAGACTAATGAAGATGAATCTGAATTCTTCAGGCAACTTCAACACCAGATTGAAGAGAACAATGAGAAACTGGGAAAGAGGACTAGACATTCAAGGAAATAAGATAAATTTGCTCAGTCTAAAGGAGCACCTTGGAAATGGCTTTTGAGATTTTCTATAAACCTTCCTCTGTATAATTTTCAAATAACTTGCAGCACTTGTTATTTATATCTACTATTAATCAGTCTGTATTCATAGGGTATTTTGTTATCATCAAGTTTCTCTTAATTTATGCCTACAAATCCAGTAGACATAAATTGTGGGAGATTGTTAGGTATATGTTATAGGCTTGATGATAAGTTCACCAAAACACCCTAGTAGATTTAATTCAGTATTTTGTAGCTCTCGATGAATGATCACTATAACATCCGCTGAGAGAGTAGCTTATGTATTAATAAGTTTTGTAACACATTTCTGCATACTATAATACCTTAGAGATCTAGAAGTTGTAGGATATTCTAAGTCATGTTGACTACTAGATTGATATGCAAAGTAGGTTGGCTAATTGTAATATTAAATGCCTTGTAATTTTGCATAAGTGAAATAGAGTTAACTGCTATGGAAGACTTTTAACGGATGATTCTACAAGGTTTCGATGGATGATCCACGTCACATTCAACGGATTATCTGATGAAGCTTCGACGGATGATTCAACACAGTTTCAACGGATGATCCAATGAAGTTTCAACGGATGCTCAAATTCAAATTGCAGTTGATAGTGACTTGACAATCACATGCGTTGATTAGATGCAAATGGAATGTGACAACCTAGTTACAGGTTTTAGAGAACAAAGAAGCATTTTCATTTCCATGCTAACTTGAAGATATTCAAAGATGCTGGATAGAGAAATGAAGAAGCATGTAATTAGACTAAGATACTCTTGTCTTATTAGTTTATCTTTTTATCATGTAACTTGGTGATATACAAACCAAGGGTAGCAAGTAGAATAGAAGTTAAGCAAGTAAGCAATCAACAGGATAAATAGATAAAGCTGTTTATGTGAAGAATTTCTCTGTTCTTTTGTAATTCTACTTGTAAGCAGCTGTGTACAATCTTTGTATCATAGAGTTCTTGATCTTATATATATCTCTGGTGGAAAATTTCAATCCACCAGAAAGTTTTAAATACTTGTATTTGATTACTTTGTGTTTGATTACTTCAATATTTTCATTCCGCACTTTACCTTAATCAAACACAGTTATATATATTTAAGATAAAACAGTTCTTAAAATCAAGAAAAAACCAGAATTACATTCAACCCCCCTTCTGTAATTCTTTGTTAGATTGTTTGGGAATAACACATCGTACAGTTACAGTTAAAGTTACAGTTGTAGAATAAGCTAAACTTTTCATATTCAGGTTGCTCTCTAACCAAGTCCTTGAGTTTGAAAAGAAATTTAAGTTCCTCAATTATCTTAGTTCCCCTTAGAGTTTCCACCAGGTTCATCCATTTACTTAGAGAGTAACTGTCTAGATGTGCCACTCTAAACCTTGAAAATCCGTGAGTCTTAATATTCAAAAATACACCATTTTCAGAGATTCTAATAAAACCTTTAGCCTTCAGCTCATTTGATATTTTCTCAAATCTTTCTAATTTTATAGCTATTTTAATAGCATTTGCTTCCCTCTCAACCTTCTCCCTTGCTTTTCTTTCATAACTTTCTCTCAACCTTCTAGCTGGCTCAACCGTCCTCATTCTTGTAGAAGTGTCTTTAACATTCATTAGACTAATCACTCTTTCTAGTTCTACTGTTGAGGTAGATTAGCTCTAGATGAAGAGGTCTCATTATTGTCTTGATGTGTGACTCAATTTTGATTATTAGAAACTCCCTCTGAGTTTGTGAATCCATGATTTCAGAAAGGGGAACTTTCTGTAGGTGATCTATTGTGACTTTCAGCTTCTCTTACTATTCTGACGGATGATGCACTTTGTGTCCCGATGGATGAAGCTGACTGTCTCCCGACGGATAAGGCAGATTGTCTCCCAAAAGATGAAGCATTTTACAACTCGACAGATGTTGAATTATGTGCTTCATTAGTTATAGATTTTTCTACATTATCCTTATTCACTATTTCTTGATCTCTTTCATCATCACTATCATCACTAACCGTCTCTATATTATCAAACTTGAGGCTTTCATGGAAATCTCCATCTTGCAGTCCTTCAATCTTTTTGTCATCAAACACAACATGTACCGATTCCATAACAATATTGGTTCTTAGATTGTAGACCCTATATGCCTTTCCCACAGCATATCCAACAAAAATTCCTTCATCTGCTTTAGCATCAAACTTCCCATGTTGATCCGTATGATTCCTCAAGATATAACATTTGCAGCCAAAGACATGAAGAAAATTTAGAGTTGCTTTCCTATTCCTGAACAATTGGTAGGGTGTCATACACTTTTCTTGATTAACCAAAGAAATATTCTGAGTGTAGCATGCAGTATTCACAGCTTCAGCCCAAAAATATGTTGGTAACTTTGATTCTTCAAGCATTGTTCTTGCAGCTTCAATAAGAGATATGTTCTTTCTTTCCACTACTCCATTTTGTTGTGGAGTTCTTGCTGCAGAAAACTCATACATAATCCCATTATCTACACAAAATGATCTCATCACAGAATTCTTGAACCCAGTTCCATTGTCACTCTTGATTCTTCTTACCTTAAAATCAGGATGATTATTGACTTGCCTTATGTGATTGATGATGATTTCACTAGCTTCATCTTTAGACTTTAGAAAATATGTCCAAGAGAACTTTGAGAAATCATCCACAATTACTAGGCAAAATCTTTTTCTTGAGATGGACAACACATTGACTGGTTTAAATAAATCCATGTGTAGCAATTGTAAAGGTTCTTCAATTATTGAATCAAGATTCTTTCTGAATGATACTTTAATCTGCTTTCCTTTCTGACATGCATCACACAATCCATCCTTAGTAAACTCCACTTGAGGAATACCTCTAACTAGTTCTTTCTTGACAAACTCATTCATGGTCTTGAAGTTCAGACGGGACAACTTCTTGTGCCATAGCCAGCTTTCATCTTGACTTGCTTTACTGAGAAGACAAGTGACAGATTCTGCATTAGATGAGTTGAAGTCCGCTAGATACACATTTCCTTTTCTCACTCCAGTGAGAACCACTTTGTTGCTCCTTTTGTTTGTCACAACACATGCTTCTGAATTGAAGGTTACTGAATTGCCCTTATCTCAAAGTTGGCTGATACTCAATAAATTATGCTTGAGACCATCCACTAGGGAAACCTCTTCAATGATGACATTGTCTTTTGAAATCAAGCCATATCCCACAGTATAACCCTTGTTGTCATCTTCAAAAGTAATACGTGGGCAAGCTCTTTACTTGAACTCTGTGAGCAGGGTAGAATCTCCAGTCATGTGCCTTGAACAACCACTATCCAGATACCAAATATTCTTTCTATTTCCCTGCAAACATCAAAACCAAATCAAGTTGATTTTGGTACCCAAGTTTCCTCGGGTCCTGCCTTGTTAGCTTTCTTCTTTGGTGTCTTAGGTTTAATTTCATTTGACTTGGGAATTTCTGATTCATACTTAGTCATTTGAGTTGGACCTTTGAAACCAGTCATTAAAACAGAATTATCATGCATATTTTGATTAACAGGAAAAGGCATGATGTTTATAAACATGTTATTCCAGTAAGGCATGCTAAATAGCATTTGTGGCATACTAAATGTAGCATGATAAGGATTAGGTGTAAATGGCATATTAGCAAATTTTGCATTCATATTCTGAGTGGACATATCATTCATAGGCATGGTAGTCATAGCAGTCATGTTGGGAAAAGAGGGAGGCACAAACATAGGAGTAGGCATGGCAAGTTTGCAATTAACAGACATGTGATTAACACTACCACACTTAACACATATTTTTATTGGTGCATATTTATCAGGTGTGTAGTTGTTATGCTTGTTAATTCCTAATTTCCCATTTCTATTGTTTTTCTTTTTAGTTTTTGTTTTAACCTCAATCTTTTCTAATCTGTCATTCAATTGCTTGATGGACAATGACCAACATTTACTTTATTCTCCTTCTTCAGTTGACTTGATTCTCCTGGAACAAAGTTTTTGAAAACGGATCCATATTTCTCATTCAGCTTGGCAAACTTAGCTTTGCTCACAAGTTTACTCACAGCCGACGGATGTGGCTCTTTGTCACTCGACGGATAATCCTTTTGATTATCTGACAAATGATTTTCATCATCTGTCGAGTCCACATCTGTCAACAATCCTTCAACCAAGTTGGATTCCAGCTGCTCCTTACTCTTTTTCCAGGATGCATCACAAAAGCATACTATACCTTGAACTTTAGTGATTTGAGCATGGACATCTCTGGATGATTTCCATGCTTTAATCACTTCATGTTCTCGTTCAAGCTGCTTCTTTAAAATCTCTTCTTTCTTCAAGGATTCAGGTAATTCATCCTTAGCAATCTTACATTCAATTCTCAATTTTTCAAATTCAATAAACTGAGACTCTAGCACATTATTCCTCTCACTTAAAAACAAATTGTTTTCTTTAATTTTAGCATTTTCCTTAGTGAGGGACTTGAGTGTAACACGCAGGTGATATAATTCTGTGGACATGTCATTTATGGCATCATTACACTCAGCTTTAGATAAATGTGCTAGGATAGTAGTAATTACCAAATTACTTGAAGAACTTTTTTATGTTTCATCAGACTTGCCCATTAGGGCTAGATTGACATAATTTGTTTCTTCATCTTCATCCAAACCATCTGCAGCCCAGTCATTCTCCTGTGTGATGAAAGCCATTTCTTTCTGCTTGAGCAACTCAAAGTATTTCTGTTTATAATCAACAGGATCAAACTTCTTCTTTCTAGAATCAGACTTTCGACATTCACTTACAAAATGCCCTGCCAAGCCATATTTGAAACATTTGAATTTGGATTTATCCACCATGTTTCTACTTGGCTTGGCTGCTCCAAAATTCTTTTTGAATTTGAGCTTGGAAAATCTTCTTGATAGGAATGCTAGATGTTCATCAATATCATCCATGTTATCTTGGCTCAAATGATCTTCAGTTTCAGCTACCAGCCCTTTACCCTTGCTTTCATAAACCTTTGATGTAGACTCAACAGCTTCTACCTTCATCTCTTTCTCTTTCTCTAACTCAACAACCAATGCTATGGATCCTCCTTTCTTCCTTCCTTTTTCCATCCTCTCATCTTGCTCTATTTCAAGCTCATAAGTTTTTAGGATGCCATACAGTCTCTCCAAGGTGAACTCCTTGTAATCCTGAGAATTTCTCAATGAGATTGTCATTGGCTTCCACTCTTTTGGAAGAGATCTAAGGAACTTGAGGTTAGAGTCTTTTGTTTGATAGACTCTTCCATGCAACTTCAGAGCATTTAGTAGCTTTTGAAATCTACTAAAAATGCCAGTGAGAGACTCACTTTCTTCATAGTGGAAGTGTTTATATTGCTGAATTAGCAGCTACATCTTATTCTCCCTTACTTGCTCATTACTGTCACAAATAATCTGAATTGTGTCCCAAACCTCTTTGACTATTTTGTAGTTAATGATGTTATCAAACATATCAACATCAACTCCATTGAACAATATTTTCATGGCTTTTTGTCTTTCCCGACTTGCTCAATATCAGGATCTGACCATTCACGCCTAGGCTTGGGGACATATGGTTCATTGCCAGTTGCAGCTCTCATTGGTACATGAGGACCTCTCTCTATGCAATCCACATAGGCCTCATCTTGAGAAAGAAGATGGAGGTGCATCTTCACCTTCCGGTGGTGATAATTGTCTTTGTCCAAAAATGGAATTTTGACTCCAACATCCTTCTTGTTCATCTTGCTATTTGTTGTGATCTTTACACTCTTTGTACTTCAAGAGCTTTCTATGATACCAATTATTATTCCCTAACAGTACAACAAGAATTATTGAAGGGGGGTTGAATGTAATTCTGGCTACTTTTTCAAGATTTTAAAACAGTTCTAACTCGACAATTATATAAGTGTTTGATTTGCAGACTGCAGAATGAAGAAGTTATATAAATCAAAACACATAGTAATAAAAACATAAGTTTTTAAAACTTTCTGGTGGATTTGAAAATATCCACCAGATATATATATATATATCAAATGAGAACTCTATGAAGCTTGAATAGCTCACAGCTTCTTACAAGTAGAACAACTAAACTTACAGAGAAATGCTACAGAATACAGCTTGAAAATGTTTCTCTAAAAATGTGTGTGCTTAGCTTTTTTGTTGTACTAGCTACACTTGGTTTATATATCACCAAGTTTACATGACAATAAGACAAGATAATAAAACAAAACATATCTAGTCTAACTTCATGCTGCTTCACTACTCTATTCCAGCATCTTTGAATAACTTCATAATAGCATGGAAATGGTAATGCTTATTTGTTCTCAACTTCCTACTTGACAGGCTGCCACATTCCTTTTGCAAACACCCGACGCATATGACTGTATTGTCACTCTCAACAGTTATTTGAATTTGATCATCCGTCGGGTAGCTTTGTTGATCATCCATCGGGTAGCTTTGTTGATCATCCGTCGGGTAGCTATTTGTCACTTGACTCCATTTCACTTATACAGAATTACAAGACATCTCATATTTACAATTATTCTTCATATTCACTATTAGTCAACATGACTCATATGCTCCTACAAGATCTACACAAAGTTGTTTGCAGAAATGTGCCACAATACTTATTTGTTACATAAGCTACTCACCCGGTGGACGTCAAATTATCATCCGTCAGGACTATATTAAATCATCCGTCGGGACTATATTTGATCATCCGTCGAGTGCTACAAAATATACTAAGATAAATCTACTAAGGTATTTTGTTTAATTTATCATCAAGTTCATAATATATTCTTGACAATCTCCCCCAATTTATGTCTAATGGAATTGTAGGCATAAATTAAACAAAGCAAAGTATACAAAGAAGTTGTTCACAATCATTATCAAGGTGCCTCTAGTCTGAGCAGATAAGTCTATTTCCTTGATTGTCTGGATTTCTTCCCAAGCCTCCTGTTGTTCTCTTCTATCTGATTTTGGAGTTGTCTGTGGAACTCAAGTTCATCAGCTCCTGAAAGATCTAGCATTTCTTGCATTTCCAGTAGAGTCTCATTGCTAGAGATACTCAACTGGTCCTCCAATCTGAAGAATTTTCTTACTCTTTTTTCATCCCTAAATTCCATCAGCCAATAAGGCCTCAAATGCACTCTCTTTCCTGTGAAGGGAACTGACAGAGTTTTTGGTAGTACATCTTTAGCTTTATTACTCCTCAGCTCCTCAATCTTCTTTGGAACTAATCTCCTTGTAGTCACATTGTATCCAAAGTTCTTTTTTAAAGATGAGTAGATCTTTATTAGAACTGATTGACTCTCTAGAAGAATCCTGTGAAGTGGCCATATTATCTTATTTCCTCCCTTATATTTAAACACCAGCCTTTCAAGAAGATTTCTGTGAGCATCAATCCCTCTTACTTCTTCCAATTCATTTAAGTAGAGGTTTATGTCAGAGAACTCCTTGATGTCACAGATATATAACAAATCTCCCTTGTTGACTATAGATTGAGATTTGGTTAGGGTCTTGGATTTGAGAGTCACATGCTTCACTTTCTTGCTTGCTCTAGTCTTTGTCTTCTTTGGCTTATTGAAGATTAAAAAGTTTAGTTCAGGAATTGGCAAGCTATCCCAGTCTACTGGTTCATCCTTTGGAATTATGGGCTCACTGTGAATATTCCTTGTTGGATCCACCACCTTGAATTTTTCAAATACCATTGAGGGTTTTGATGTCTGAGTTGAAGTTGTAAACTTTTTGGGAATGTAGTCTTTCATTTCCTCATCACTGAAGTCCAATTTTCTTTTGGAGTGGAGCTTGTATCTGAATCTTCTTTTCGATTGTAGTTCATCTTGTACTTTTTGATCTTGAGGTTCAGCAATTACATATGGTTGTTCAGAAATCTCGGTTGTAGTCTTTACAGCTTGAAGTTTGGCCAAGATAGCAGCTTGCTTCTTCTTTTGTTTGAGCTTCTTAGCATCTAAGGCAGCTTGCTTCTTTTCTTGCCTGATTTTTTCCTTCTCTTCCTTTTTAGCTTCTACAAACTGAGGGTGTCTAGCCACCACACTGATTTCTTTACCATTTCTGTAATCTTGGCAATTCTTCTTTTAAGTGCTGAATCAGTTGGATCCTTGGTAAATGCAATGGACCTAGCCAACAGCTTCTTCTCATCAGGCCTAGGTGTTTCATACACAATATCCATATGATTTTTGTCTGAAAACTTGAGTAGTTTCTTTTAGGCTTCATGATCATCTTTCCTTTTGGAGATTTGATGCAAGATGTTTGACCCTTTTCCAAATAATTCAAACTCATTTCATTCACAGAGATGTGCTTGACTTGAGAGTGATGATTAAAGACTTTGTCTGGTTTCTAAATTGGTCCAAATTTCTGTTGAATTTCTGCATCTATTTTCCTCCATTTTTCTTTTAACTCCTTCTCAGCTGCTGCTACATCAATCTTTAGCAGTTTGTCATTTATTTCCAGTTTTGCTGTTGCCAGATTTATGATGTCAATGATGTCCATGGCTGGTGGCTTTTATGAAAGCAATTATTGGCACAATTACCTTGCTGACTTGTATGTTGAGTTGTTTCCCCCTCACTAGATGAGCCTTTCTCCCCCTTTTTGTTAGCATCAAGTTAAAGAGTGGAAGGAAGTTGAGCAGCCACCAACTGTTGGAGTAGAGCAGTCTGAGTTTCTTGATTAGCAAGTATCTTGGCCATTGACTTCTCCATATCAGACAATCTAGAGTCCATGGCCTCAACCTTCTTATTGAGATCAGCCTCCTTCCTTAGCTTCTGAGCTATCTCAGTCATGGTGGTTCCAGGAAGTCTAGCATCCAACCTTGCTATGAAATCCTATTTTACTTCAGATACTTCCTTCTTGATTTCATCCACACTTTGACTGTGTTGGAGAGCTTGAATCTTATGCAGCTGGAGTGCTTCAAGATATGCTGTCAGTAGCCTCTTTGTGCTGGCATTTGTAGATGCTTGAATGGCTGGATGGGTGTCATGAATCAGCTTAAAAAGTGTTGATTGGAGATGTGAGTAGGAACATTCTTTTATTAGCATCCAGGTGGGAACATCTGCATCTCCCCCTGTTGGGTCCCAATGTGTTTGTAGAAGGGGGGTTGAATACAAACAGCACCAAATAATCGAATAAAATGCGGAATAAAAAATGTGAAACAAAATTCAAGTTAAATAAAAATATTATTAAACTTGAAATGTGTTACAACAACTGTATCGATTACAAGGTATTAATCTCAAATCAATTATCACAAATCTAGAATAAATTCGACATGAACTTTTTCTATTTTTGCAATAATTAGAATCAAATGCTAAACGCGATTTGAGATTAAGTTCTAGGGATTTTAATCCGCTAGATTGATACACAAGAACAAGATAAAGATTTCTAGTGGATTAGATTTAACATTACAATCTAGAAATTATGATCTTGAATAAAGCAGATGAAGGATGTTATATTTCAAGGCGGCTGCACTTTGTTCTTGACTTTTGATTGAGTTGATAAAATGATATGCTGCTTCTCTGCTTCTATTTAAACAATCAGCTGATTTAATTGAATTGGAATGACAATCCTTTAAGCTTGCAAGACTTTCGGTAGGATAATTGAATGAACTAGCAAGACAATCTGAATGAACTAGCAAGACAATCAGAATGAACTAGCAAGACAATTACCCTCCTGATGTAACTTTCGGTGTAACAATTGAATTTGGCCTAGCATGACAATCGGTATGACAATCCTGATTGTCATGCTAGTTCATTTTCAATTGTCTTGCTGATTTAAAGCTTGAATTTAATCCAATTAAACTTCTGAAAATTCCTAAAATTCCTAGAATTAAATCAGAATTAATTAATCAATTAATTCAATTAATAAATAAATTATTCTTCGCAGATATAATTTATTTTCTTAATTAAATTAGATGACTCAATTAATTAATAGAGAATTAATTCTAGTCTTGAGCAGCAACCATTCTTCTGTAAATCTTCTGAAAATCACTGAAAATTATGAATAAATTCCACCACTTCAACGTTGACACTCGATGTACTGTCTGGTTCATGAGTGACTAACTTCCGTGACGTTTCTTCATGTCTTGACTTTGACACTTTGATTTTCTTCAGATTTAATCCTTGTAATTAATGATACCCTGACGAGATCTCTGTCATTTGATTAAATCCACAATCTTGACTTATATCACTGAGGCATGATCAATTTCTTGAACTTCTTCCAGTGAATTAATTCCTCAAGTCTGTAGATGAACCTTGTCTCTGAATCCTTTGACAGATATTACTTTGCGAGATCTCTTTGACGGTCGATCCACTATTTACTTATTACATTCTTATTTGAGTTGAGTTGAATCCTCGAATATACAAATAGGCTATGACATATGACTTACAATCTCCCCCTATTTGTTTGTTAGACAATAACACACAAATACCTAGAGGATAACTCAACTAACAAATAAGAAAAAGATATAAACATACATGCAAAGTAAATAGCAGAAAAGTTCTGGATGAGATTTAACATTTTCCAGATTCCTAGTAGATGTTCCTCTAGACTGAACATATCTTCAAGTAGTTCCATCTTCATTTGTACAACCACATTTCCTGTTGAGAAGCCCATATCTCTTGCTTCTCCCCCTATGAGAATCAACTGATTAAAGAAGATCACCTTCGTTTTACCACCTCTCCCGTACAATAGGATCCGCAGATAAAAATCAATGGTACTCCCCTAACAGCTTCTTCCCTTATCAGAAAATCACCTTGTGTTTACCACCTCTCCCGTACAATAGGATCCGTAGTTAGAAACAACAATGGTGTGGTGTAGTGTACATGTAGGATCTTTTTCTTCCTCCTTGCTATTTCTCCCCCTTAGTTGAGGAATCCTCCAAACTATTACTTAAGCTTTTATCTCCCCCTTAAAGAAGGAATGTATGCCGTCGTCTGAAGGAGTTCTCATATTTCACTTGGTTGGAAAAGAAATAACAAGTGTTTCTCTTTCTTCCTCACTGTGAGTGTGTGATTGTGTTTTAGTGTACCTCACATGTGTTTCACTCTTCTCTCCACTCGTGTTTACACTCAATCTCACAAGTGTATCACTCCTCTCATAGCTCCAAAAATCAGCTGTACCTGCAAGGAAAATCACCTTAGCCATCCTTTAAGGAGGTCACAGGTGGTGCAATGGGAGTTCACAAATCCCCATCCTTGTTAAACTCGTCAGATAAATCTGAGTCATAATCTACAAGTTGCTAGTTTCCCTTTTAGGGTTCCAGATTTGAATTCTGGGAAGGTAAACAATGATCCATCGAATTTAGCATAAAGATCAAAGTTCCCTTCTAATGTCTATGAAGACATTTCCTTGTGACTCATCAGGTAATATCTGAATCATTGTCAACAAGTTGCCGATCTGCACCTATGTCAGATCCACTATCCGCAGATGCATCCAGGGGATTTAAGCCTGGGGAGGTAGACACTGACCACTGACATATGGCTTTTGGATCAGTATCCTCTCCTAACACCTGTAAAGGCAATTGGTCCACTAACGAACCTTGAACAATCGAATCTGACCTTAAAATGGTCGAAACTCTTGTTTCCGTCAACTCATCCTTTGTGTGTGTAACCTCTCCTTGTGCATCAAGAATTGATTATGTTTGAAGTGGTGACACTACATCGGATACCTTGGCCGACAGGCAAAATTCAATAGACTCACCCTGTTGAGAGAATGAATCTAGTAACTGTTTTTGTGCCTTTTCAGCCATTACATCTTTTTGAGAAGATGTATGGGGGCTAGCAGTTGTCTCGGTTTAAATACTACTCATCTATGTAAGAGACAGAGCTACTGGGTTGACTACAGAACCTTCCTTATGTGGTGCACTAGGCACTATCTCCCTCACGCTCATTCATACTACATTTAGTGGTAAGAGAGTGTTGGTTGGTTCTGTTTTTGTGTTTGTCTTTACAGTCTGGGATAGACGTTGTGGGTTTTCAACCTCATGACTGTCAATGAAAGAAAGTCATTGGAGACTGAACCTGTAACACAGAATATATGGTAATAGAGAGAAAATGATTTACAATAGTGATTTTAAAAGATTTTACATGAAATAAGAAATCACTAATGTAGAAAGAAGTTTGATTTTGTTTTTCAATATGAATGAGTTTTTGATAAAACATTGATCACTTAGGGTAAAGTCTAAGTAATTCTCATTCATGTCAAAAGCTTACAAATATCTGCAACATAATGTTAACAACATATCATTGACCGATACTTGTCAAGTACTTTAGATACTAATTGTTATGTTGCATTAAAAATATATCACTGCACATATAAAACAATGTGATTGTGCTTAGTGATAAGATAGTTATAAATATGACGACTCTACTAGTTCATATAAAATTATAACTTCTGTTAGAGTGCCATACCATGTCCTTGACGATTGCTTGAGCAGTATACTAGTTCATACCAACCTGAATTGAGATTGTGAAGAAGAGATTGCATAGTCCAATAGATCTGCAGCTGCAAAGTCCATGTACTGTGGTGCATTGACTTCCTCTTTTGACTTACCAACCAGGAGTACACTTGTACACATCTTACTAGAGTACAATTCCAAGTGTAATGTGCAGCAGGTGTCTGATATGTCGTAATATTCTCAAGTCTCGTCACTGGTGCTATATGTTAGATACTGCTTCCTGATAATAACCTAGCACAATATACAAAATTACAATGATAACATTCCCAGCTTGCAAACAGCCATATCCCTCGGATAAACCTTTGCTGTTATCTCCAAAGGTAACCAGGGGGCCAGCTTTCTCAATCCACATTTGATAGCAGGGCTCTATCTCCGGTCATATGTCTTGATGATCCACTTGTCAAGAATCCACACTACCGGTTACGCCTGTATACTGCCCTGCACTTCAAATGGATTAGACCTTCTTCGGAACCCAAACTTGGTTGGGCCCGGCATACTTGTAGAACTGACCTTTGTCAGACAAAACAACATTTTTAATTTTAACGATCTCAACATTCTCAATGACTGAACATTTGACCTTGTAAACAGCCTTAACAAATTTCTGTTTAAGCTTAGGCACAAATGTCTCCTTTCTAGCCTTAGAAGGACTAGCAGTCTTAGACCTATCATGCTTCTTGTTATTCACATGCTGACGAGGAGTAGTCTTATCATTAGACACATGCTTACCATTAAAATAAGCATACATCATATTAAAAGCACAAGACATACAATTAGCAACACCACATGCTTTATGAGAGTGATTAACAGCAGGCAATTTATGCATGGTAGACATGGCATTATTGTTATCCAACTCATGTGTGTCTGAGTTAGTCTCAGTTGCTTTCACAACTTTGACTGGAACTTTCGACTCACTTGACTTGGAAACAATCTTCTCATAAGCATGATCCTCAGCACGTATTTCTTCTTGAATAACAGAAGAGGTCGCATCAAATGGTTCAGCAATTGATGCTTTATAGAGGGGTTCATCAACACCCTTAAGCACATGTGGTACTTCCCTCCCTTTAGCACATACATGAGGAGGGGAGTTTATGCCTAATTCTCCAATAGCAGCATTGTAATCATAACCTATTCCAGATGTTTGATTAATAGCTTGCTTACTGTAGAACTCTTTAGCCTTCGAACAAGAATTGAAGTAGGCTCTAACCTTAGTCTCAAGACCGGTGATCTTGTCTTTGAGAATAGTTTCGAGTTTTCTATAACAGTCAACTCTATTCTCTAGAAAAGATACCTGTTCTTTTAATTTGTCTTGATTAATGTGCACAAGTCTTAATTCATTGACCTCTTTCTCAAGGTCTGTGATCTGTAAACTTAACAGTTCATTATCACGACGTGCACAATCTAAGTTACCTCTTAGATGATAAACCATTTCAGCATCAGAAAGTTTTACCTCTATTCTTGACGATGAAGCTTTTCCATCAATAGCCATAAGAGCAAGATTTCCTTCATCTTCATCTTCACTGTCAGTATCATCCCAGCTTCTTCCCTTTGCCAGATAAGCCCTTTCAGAGTTCTTTCTTACTTGCTTTGGCTTCCTACATTCTGTGGCAAAGTGTCCCAACTCATTGCAGTTATAGCATCTAATGGTGCTCCGATCAACCATCCCTGTTTTGTATCCACCACTGCTGGTGTTAGAGGATGAAGATCCACCTTTCTGGAATTTGTTGTAGTTGGACTTGTACTTAAGCTTGGGATTCCTCTTGAATCTGACATGGGAGAATCTCTTGACAATTTGGGCCATTGACTCGTCTTCCAATTGCTCCAGCTCTTCCAAGGAATAAAAATCATCACTTGACTGATTTGTAGTAGGAGGATCATATTCTGCTACTAACTCATTTTCCTCAGCCTTGGAAAACTGTACCATTCTCTCCAATTGTTGAGATTGCTGTTGTTGTTGACCTTCAGCTACAAGTGCAGTAGATGTGCTGACCATTCTATCCTTCCCGTAGACTTCCTTCTGTTGAATCTGCTCCAACTCATAGGTTTTTAACACTCCATAGAGCCTGTCCAAAGAAATCTCACTCAGATCTCTAGCTTCTCTAATGGCAGTGATTCTATGTTCAAGATGAGCTGGCAGTGTTAAAAGGAACTTTTTGTTGACCTCCCTGATTGAATAATACTTTCCATTGATGTTCAGGTTGTTGATCAACGCATTGTACCTCTCAAACACTTCAGTAATTCCTTCTCCTGGATTTGATTTGAAATGTTCATATTCAGAGGTTAGGATTTCCAACTTGTTCTCCCTAACTTCCTCTGTGCCTTCATTAATTACCTCAATAGTTTCCCACATGTGTTTAGAATTTTTACAGTTCATCACATGTCTGTTCATCAAAGGATCAAGGGAATCAATTAATATTAATTGAAGGCTGGCATCCAAGGAGGTTTCTTCCTTCTCAGCAGGAGTAAAATCTTCGGGCTCTTTTGGATAGGTTCTAGCTTCAGTAGTCACCACACCATCTATTATTACCTCCGGTTCAATAACCATCGGAGTTTTTATACCCTTCTTTAACAAGTTTGAATATTTGGGATTAGCAACTTGTAAAAATAATAGCATCTTCTTCTTCCACATGATATAATTCTCTTTATCAAATTGTGGAATTTTAACGGTTCCAACTTTATGTGAAGTCATTATGAATTTTTGAATGAATAAAAATTCAAAGAGTTGAAAAAATCACAAAAGTCTAGGATCTTGATTTGTACGTTAATCAGAAGGCTCGGATACCAATTGTTGGGTCCCAATGTGTTTGTAGAAGGGGGGTTGAATACAAACAGCACCAAATAATCGAATAAAATGCGGAATAAAAAATGTGAAACAAAATTCAAGTTAAATAAAAATATTATTAAACTTGAAATGTGTTACAACAACTGTATCGATTACAAGGTATTAATCTCAAATCAATTATCACAAATCTAGAATAAATTCGACATGAACTTTTTCTATTTTTGCAATAATTAGAATCAAATGCTAAACGCGATTTGAGATTAAGTTCTAGGGATTTTAATCCGCTAGATTGATACACAAGAACAAGATAAAGATTTCTAGTGGATTAGATTTAACATTACAATCTAGAAATTATGATCTTGAATAAAGCAGATGAAGGATGTTATATTTCAAGGCGGCTGCACTTTGTTCTTGACTTTTGATTGAGTTGATAAAATGATATGCTGCTTCTCTGCTTCTATTTAAACAATCAGCTGATTTAATTGAATTGGAATGACAATCCTTTAAGCTTGCAAGACTTTCGGTAGGATAATTGAATGAACTAGCAAGACAATCTGAATGAACTAGCAAGACAATCAGAATGAACTAGCAAGACAATTACCCTCCTGATGTAACTTTCGGTGTAACAATTGAATTTGGCCTAGCATGACAATCGGTATGACAATCCTGATTGTCATGCTAGTTCATTTTCAATTGTCTTGCTGATTTAAAGCTTGAATTTAATCCAATTAAACTTCTGAAAATTCCTAAAATTCCTAGAATTAAATCAGAATTAATTAATCAATTAATTCAATTAATAAATAAATTATTCTTCGCAGATATAATTTATTTTCTTAATTAAATTAGATGACTCAATTAATTAATAGAGAATTAATTCTAGTCTTGAGCAGCAACCATTCTTCTGTAAATCTTCTGAAAATCACTGAAAATTATGAATAAATTCCACCACTTCAACGTTGACACTCGATGTACTGTCTGGTTCATGAGTGACTAACTTCCGTGACGTTTCTTCATGTCTTGACTTTGACACTTTGATTTTCTTCAGATTTAATCCTTGTAATTAATGATACCCTGACGAGATCTCTGTCATTTGATTAAATCCACAATCTTGACTTATATCACTGAGGCATGATCAATTTCTTGAACTTCTTCCAGTGAATTAATTCCTCAAGTCTGTAGATGAACCTTGTCTCTGAATCCTTTGACAGATATTACTTTGCGAGATCTCTTTGACGGTCGATCCACTATTTACTTATTACATTCTTATTTGAGTTGAGTTGAATCCTCGAATATACAAATAGGCTATGACATATGACTTACACCCCCTATGCTCATGCTGTCTTCCTCATCATCCCCACCAGCATCCCCAAATGAGTCTTCAGCCAGTTCAAAATCAATGCCAGTAGTTGAAGGCATAGAAGTGATTGCATCCTTTGCTCTTTGTAAGAATTGAGTAGTATGCACCAGATTAAGAATTTTTTTCAGCCTCCTCATTGCCTTGTACAACTAATGTTTGATAAGCTGTAACAGGATGAGTAAATGTCTCAGCATCTAGGGAAATAAAATCTATGACAACTTGATATTCTTGCTGAAATAGTCTTTTCTTTTCTGCATTATTGACATTCATTGACTCACTAGCAATAGTGTCTAGCCTTATCTCTCCAGTACCTGCATTTCTCTCAATATATCTCTCTTTTTGCATCAAGGGCTCCCCTTGGCTACCCACCCACACACCCCCGCCTTCACCATCTAAGGTGGGACTCCCCTCACTCACTTTTGCCAGTCCCGAAGAAATGGGCTGCATTTGTTAACTCATATTCTCTCCTTTTGCCTGGGAGCAACCCAGCCGCTCACTCAGTTCACTCCCTTCCCTCAGTCCTAAGAGTGATTGCACTACCACTAAGTCTTCTGCACTTGTGAGAATTGAAGAAATTTAAAGTTGTGCAGAGACACCCGACGGATGATGAATATCCATCGGGACAATAGTATGGCTATCCGACGGATGACTGCTGTTAGGCTTATCCGTTGGGATACAATCACTACTCGACGGATGATGAATATCCATCGGGATAGAAGAAATGAATGAGTTTGGAGTGGAGACTATTGTAGACTCTGTGCATATTGATGAAAATTTAGGCATAGATATCTCAACAGACTCAGAAAGAAATGGCAAGTGAGCCAATAAATCATCTAAAAGATGATGCTCACTTGCTTGGATTTTTGGCTTCTCCAAAAGAGTTAAAGATGGATAATTTGGAAGTGATGTATTGATCATATCAACATCTGGTGAGTGTGTGGGTGAATTTGGTGTTTCAGGTGCTTCAATTGTTAAGGATTTTGGTTGTGACTCCACATTTATTGGAGCCATATCAATCTGACTTTGAAATGGTGCAGTGACTGGGTATTTAGCTCCAGTTTGCACTGTATGTGATCCCTGTGCATCCCCAAGGGTTTTTTATCTTTTCTTTCTAGCATAAGTTTGTGGTGAACTTGTGTCCCTAGCCCTCTTGATCTGTGCTCCTGGTTGGAAGCTTGTTTCAATAGTAACATCCTTTTGGGAGGATGAAACTAGAATTGAGCTTATTTTCTTATTAACAACCACAGTTTGTTAGGAAAATATGGTGTGGCTAGGCTTGGGTATATTCATCTCACCAGCCTTATCCTTATAGTTTCTTTGATTTTCACCCTGTCCCTCACCTTGCTCACTCACCTTTACACTCCCCTCTTTATATTTAGTAGATTTTGCAACTGATTTCTTTTAAAAGAAAACAGAGGGGGCTTTCTTAGATTTAGATTTAGAAATTACTGGTTTAGTAGCTTGGGTAGGCATCTGTTGGGTCATTGACACAGATGACATAGCTACACTAGAAGGCAAAGAAATGTGTGAGGTTGGAAGAGTGGAGACAGTGGTGCTTACCTCACTTACCTGAGATCCTTCCATGATTGGAAAATAATGGAGAGGCACCTCTTTGTGGTGATTTGTACTGTTGAGATCTGCAATAATCCTCCTTTCTTGAACCCAACAATTCAGATTGTTGGTTGGGTTCTGAATTTTAATGTTCTCAATGAGATGGTTAGCAAGCATCATAAAGAACCTAGCATAACTTTTACCTCTCTTATTCAGCTCTCCTAACTTATAACCTAACTCAAACAAGACCAGGCCACTGAAATTAAAGTACTTATCAGTAACTAGCATGTTAAGCATAGAAATGTTAACAGAATTAAAGTTACTAATCTTACCAGAAAATACCTTAGTTACCACATCACACAAAAAGCTCCATTCCTTTCTAAGACCTAACCTCCTAATTTCACTTAACTTAGAAGTGGAAAGTGCATATCCCATGAAATTTAGTATGTTAACTATATATGTGTCTTTGTGTGGAACAGTAGCAGTATTATTAGGAATTCTAAAGCATGTTTTGATAATGTCGCTATTAATGCAAAACTGTTTACCTTTGAGAGTGAAAGTGATGGTCTTGTCAGTAGAGTTGTACATTGCAGTTGTCTATATCTCCTCCACAACTTTACAGTAGATAGTGGGTGATTCCAGTATAACATAACTGAGTTTACAGCTTTTCACAAAATCCATCATCTTGTGAAACTCTCAAGACTGTTGAATCTCCTTGTTTACAAGAGCTGTGAAGTTGTTCTTTTCGTAGATATATCCAGTTTGAGACATGATTTTGACGACTGGTGCCATTGTTAGAGAATGAGAAATTTACAGAGAGAATATTTGCTTTGGAGAAGAAAGAAAGTTAGAGCAATTGAATTGAGAATGATAAAAGAGTAGAATAAACACTGTCAAAAATAATAAAGTGAAATAAAGCGACCAATCAAAATAGCTCAAAATAGCCGTTTAAAAATAAATAAACTGTAAAAATTCTGTCATTTATCCGCCGTGTCATGCTTACAAACTGTAAGTATACTCGATGGATAATGTTCAGAATTTTAACGACTAAGATAGAGACAAATTTGACGGATGAGGATAAATCAATTATCCGTCGAGTTATGAAATAATCCAGAAAAGTAATTGATTATTGTTAACAAATATTCCGACGGATGACCAAACCCGATGGATAATGAGCATCTGTCAGGATGTAAATTTTGACTTAGCCAAAATTTCAACCAAAGCTGAAAAATCAATTAATTTTCTGGCTACATTAAAACTTGTAAAAAAATGAAATAATTCAAGAATAATTAAGCATACCTAACTCACTTACCAACCTTGAAAAGGTGGATTCATAAAGTGGCTTGGTAAATATATCTGCAAGCTGCTTTTCACTTGGAACAAAATGAAGTTCCACAGTACCATTTATCACATGATCCCTAATGAAGTGGTACTTGATGTCTCTGTGCTTTGTACTTGAATGCTGCACTGGATTTTCAGTGATGGCAATTGCACTTGTGTTATCACAGAAAATGGAAATTCTATCCACTTGTAGACCATAGTCCAACAATTAGTTTTTCATCCACAAAATATGTGCACAGCAACTACCAGCAGCAATATATTCAGCTTCAGATGTAGAAGTAGAAACTCAATTTTGCTTTTTACTGGACCAGGACACAAGCTTGTTCCCTAGAAATTGACAGGTTCCTGTTGTACTTTTTCTGTCTATTTTACAACCTGCATAATCTGTATCTGAATAACCAGTTAGATCAAAATCAGAATCTCTAGGGTACCAAATGCCAAGTTTTGGTGTTCCCTTGAGATATCTGAAAATTCTCTTAATAGATACTAAGTGAGATTCTCTAGGATCAGCCTGAAATCTAGCATAAAGACAAGTAGCAAACATTATATACGGCCTACTAGATGTTAAGTACAGAAGTGAGCCAACCATGCCCGTGTAGCTTGAAATATCCACAAACTTCTCAGTATTGTTTAATTCAAGCTTAGTTGCAGTGACCATGTGAGTTTTTACAGATGTGCAATCCATTAGATCAAACTTTTTTAAAAGATCATGAATATATTTAGTTTGACTAATAATTTTCCATCACTAACTTGCTTAACTTGTAAACCAAGAAAGTAAGTTAGTTCTCCCATCATGCTCATTTCATACTTACTTTGCATCAATTTGGCAAACTTTTTGCAAACTTTTTCATCTATAGAGCCAAATATAATATCATCTACATAAATTTGAACAAGTATACTAGAGCCATTAACATTTCTAAAGAATAAAGTGTTATCAACAATACCTCTTGTGAAGTGATTTTCCAAAAGAAACTTTGATAAAGTGTCATACCAGGCTCTAGGTGCTTGCTTCAGTCCATAAAGTGCCTTCAAAAGATAGTAGACGTATTCTGGAAAATTTGGGTCTTCAAAACCAGGAGGCTGACTAATATATACTTCCTCCTCCAAATCTCCATTCAGAAAAGCACTTTTGACATCCATTTGATACACCTTAAAATTGGCATGGGCTGCATAGGCTAAGAAGATTCTGATGGCTTCAAGTCTTATAACAGGAGCAAAGGTTTCATCAAAATTTATTCCTTCTTGTTGACAGTAGCCCTTAGCAACCAATCTAGATTTGTTCCTGACCACTATGCCATTTTCATCCATCTTGTTTCTGAATACCCACTTGGTGTCAATTTGACTCTTTCCTTTAGGTTTGGGTACCATCTTCCATACCTTGTTCCTTTCAAATTCATTTAGCTCCTCCTGCATAGCTAGAATCCAATCAGGATCCAACAAAGTTTATTCTACCTTCTTAGGTTCTTCCTTAGATAGAAAGCTGCTATATAGACATTCTTCTTGAGTTGCTCTCCTTGTTTGAACTCTAGAAGATGCATCACCAATGATGAGCTCAAAAGGGTGATCTTCAATCCATTTTCTTTGTTGAGGTAGATTAGCTCTAGATGAAGATGCCTCATTGTTGTCTTAATGTGTGACTGAGTTTTGATTATTAGAAACTCCCTCTGAGTTTGTGAATCCATGATTTGAGAAATGGGAACTTTTTGTAGGTGATTTATTCTGACTTTCAGCTTCTCTTACTGTTCCGATGGATGATGCACTTTGTGTCCCGACGGATGATGCTGACTGTCTCCCGACGGATAAGGCAGATTGTCTCCCGACAGATGAAGTATTTTGCAACTCGACAGATGTTGAATTATGTGCTTCATTAGTTGTAGATTTTTCTGCATTATCCTTATTCACTGTTTCTTGATAACTTTCATCATCACTATCATCACTAACCATCTCTACATTATCAAACTTGAGGCTTTCATGGAAATCTCCATCTTGTAGTCCTTCAATCTTTTTGTCATCAAACACAACATGTATTGATTCCATAGCAATGTTGGTTCTTAGATTGTAGACCCTATATGCCTTTCCCACAGCATATCCAACAAAAATTCCTTCATCTGCTTTAGCATCAAACTTCCCATGTTGATCCGTTTGATTCCTCAAGATATAACATTTGCAGCCAAAGACATGAAGAAAATTTAGAGTTGGCTTCCTATTCTTGAACAATTGGTAGGGTGTCATACACTTTTCTTGATTAACCAAAGAAATATTCTGAGTGTAGCATGCAGTATTCACAGCTTCAGCCCAAAAATATGTTGGTAACTTTGATTCTTCAAGCATTGTTCTTGCAGCTTCAATAAGAGATATGTTCTTTCTTTTCACTACTCCATTTTATTGTGGAGTTCTTGCTGCAGAAAACTCATGCATAATCCCATTTTCTTCACAAAATGATCTCATCACAGAATTCGTGAACTCGGTTCCATTGTCACTCCTGATTCTTCTTACCTTAAAATCAGGATGATTGTTGACTTGCCTTATGTGATTGATGATGATTTCACTAGCTTCATCTTTAGAATTTAGAAAATATGTCCAAGTGAACTTTGAGAAATCATCCACAATTACTAGGCAAAATCTTTTCCTTGAGATGGACAACACATTGACTGGTCTAAATAAATCCATGTGTAGCAATTGCAAAGGTTCTTCAATTGTTGAATCAAGCTTCTTTCTGAATGATGTTTTTATCTGCTTTCCTTTCTGGAAGGCATCACACAATCCATCCTTAGTAAACTCCACTTGAGGAACACCTCTAACTAGTTCTTTCTTGACAAGCTCATTCATGGTCTTGAAGTTCATATGGGACAGCTTCTTGTGCCATAGCCAGCTTTTATCTTGACTTGCTTTACTGAGAAGACAAGTGACAAATTCTGCATTAGATGAGTTGAAGTCAGCTAGATACACATTTCCTTTTCTCACTCCAGTGAGAACCACTTTGTTGCTCCTTTTGTTTGTCACAACACAGGCTTCTGAATTGAAGGTTACTAAATTGCCCTTATTACAAAGCTGGCTGATACTCAATAAATTATGCTTGAGACCATCCACTAGGGCAACCTCTTCAATGATGACATTGTCTTTTGAAATCAAGCCATATCCCACAGTATAACCCTTGCCGTCATCTCCAAAAGTAATACTTGGTCCAACTCTTTCCTTAAACTCTGTGAGCAGGGTAGAATCTCCAGTCATGTGCCTTGAACAACTACTATCCAGATACCAAAGATTCTTTTTGTTTCCCTGCACACATCAAAACCAAATCAAGTTGATTTTGGTACCCAAGTTTCCTTGGGTCCTGCCTTGTTAGCTTTCTTCTTTGGTTTCTAAGGTTTAATTTCATTTGACTTGGGAATTTCTTATTCATCCTTAGTCATTTGAGTAGGACCTTTGAAACCAGTCATTAAAACAGAATTATCATGCACATTTTGATTAACAGGAAAAGGCATTCTATTTGTAAACATGTTATTCCAGTAAGGCATGCTAAATGGCATTTGTGGCATACTAAATGCAGCATTATAAGGATTAGGTACAAATGACATATTAGCAAATTGTGCATTCATATTCTGAGTAGACAAAGCATTCATAGGCATGGTAGGCATAACAATCATGTTGGGAAAAGAGGGAGGCACAGACATAAGAGTAGGCATGGCAAGTTTGCAATTAACAAACAGGTGATTAATACTACCACACTTAACACAGATTTTTCTTGGTGCATATTTATCATGTGTGTAGTTGTTATGCTTGTTAATTACTACTTTCCCATTTCTATTATTTTTCTTTTTAGTTTATGTTTTAACCTCAATCTTTTCTAATCTGTCATTCAATTGCTTGATGGACAGATGACCAACATTCACTTTCTTCTCCTTCTTCACTTGACTTGATTCTCCTGGAACAAAGTTTTTGGAAACTGATCCATATTTCTCATTTAGCTTGGCAAGCTTAGCTTTGCTCACAGGTTTGCTCACAGCCGACAGATGTGGCTCTTTATCACTCGACGGATAATCCTTTTGATTATCCGATGGATGATTTTCATCATCTGTCGAGTCCACATCTGTCAACAATCCTTCAACCAAGTTGGATTCCAGCTTCTCCTTACTCTTTTTCCAAGCTGCATCACAAAAGGACTCAATACCTTGAACTTTATTGATTTGAGCATGGACATCTCTGGATGATTTCCATGCTTTAATCACTTCATGTTCTCATTCAAGCTACTTCTTTAAAATCTCTTCTTTCTTCAAGGATTCAGTTAATTCATACTTAGCAATCTTACATTCAATTCTCAAATTTTCAAATTCAATAAACTGAGACTCTAGCACATTATTCCTCTCACTAAAAAATAAATTGTTTTCTTTAATTTTATCATTTTCCTTAGTGAGGGACTTGAGTGTAACACGCAAGTGATATAATTATGTGGACATGTCATTTATGGCATCATTACACCCAGCTTTAGATAAATGTGCTAGGTTAGTGGTGAGTACCTAATTACTTGAAGAACTTGTTTCTGTTTCATCAGACTTGGCCATTAGGGATAGATTGACATAGTTTGTTTCTTCATCTTCATCCAAACCATCTGCAGCCCAGTTATTCTCCTGTGTGATGAAAGCCCTTTCCTTTTGCTTGAAAAACTCAAAATATTTCTGTTTATAATCAACAGGCTCAAACTTCTTCTTGCTAGAATCAAACTTTCTACATTCACTTGCAAAATTCCCTGCCAAGCCACATTTGAAACATTTGAATTTGGATTTATCCACCATGTTTCTACTTGGCTTGGTTGCTCCAAAATTCTTTTTGAATTTGAGCTTGGCAAATATTATGGATAGGAATGCTAGATGTTCATCAATATCATCCATGTCATCTTGGCTCAAATGATCTTCATTTTCAGCTACCAACCCTTTACCCTGACTTTCACAGACCTTTGATGTAGACTCAACAACTTTTACATTCATCTCTTTCTCCTTCTCTAACTCAGCAACCAATGCTATGGACCCTCCTTTCTTCCTTCCTTTATCCATCCTCTCATCTTCCTCTATTTGAAGCTCATAAGTTTTTAGGATGCCATACAGTCTCTCCAAGGTGAACTCCTTGTAAATTGTAATCCTGAGAATTTCTCAATGAGACTGTCATTGGCTTCCACTCTTTTGGAAGAAATCTAAGGAACTTGAGGTTAGAGTATTTTGTTTGATAGACTCTTCCATGCAACTTTAGAGCATTTAGTAGCTTTTGAAATCTACTAAAAATTCCAGTGAGAGACTCACTTTCTTCAGAGTGGAAGTGCTCATATTGCTGAATTAGCAACAACATCTTATTCTCCCTCACTTGCTCAGCACCATTACATATAATCTGGATTGTGTCCCAAACCTCTTTGGCTGTTTTGCAGTTGATGAAGTTATCAAACATATCACCATCAACTCCATTGAACAATATGTTTATGGTCTTCTTGTCTTTCTAGACTTGCTCAATATCAGGATCTGACCATTCACGCCTAGGCTTGGGGACAGATGGTCCATTGCCAGTTGCAGCTCTCATTGGTACATGAGGACCTCTCTCTATGCAATCCATATAGGCCTCATCTTGAGAAAGAAGATGGAGGTGCATCTTCTCCTTCCTGTGGTGATAATTGTCTTTGTCCAGAAATGGAATTTTGACTCCAACATCCTTCTTGTTCATCTTGCTGTTTGTTGTGATCTTTACACTCTTTGTACTTCAAGAGCTTGCTCTAATACCAATTGTTATTCCCTAACAATACAACGAGAATTACAGAAGGGGGGTTGAATGTAATTCTGGCTACTTTTTCAAGATTTTAAAATAGTTCTAACTCGACAAATATATAAGTGTTTGATTCGCAGACTGCGGAATGAAGAAGTTATATAAATCAAAACACAAAGTAATAAAAACACAAGTTTTTAAAACTTTCTGGTGGATTTGAAAGTATCCACCAGATATATATATATATATATTTATATATATATATATATTGAATGAGAACCATGTGAAGCTTGAATAGCTCACAGCTGCTTACAAGTAGAACAATTAAACTTACAGAGAAATGCTACAGAATATAACTTGAAAATGTTTCCCTGAAAATGTGGTTGCTTAGTTTTTTTGCTCTACTAGCTACACTTGGTTTATATATCACCAAGTTTACATGGCAATAAGACAAGATAATAAAACAAAACATATCTAGTCTAACTCCATGCTGCTTCACTACTCTATTCCAGCATATTTGAATATCTTCATAACAGCATGAAAATGGTAATGCTTCTTTGTTCTCAACTTCCTTCTTAACAGGCTATCACATTCCTTTTACAAACACCCGACGCATATGACTGTATTGTTACTGTCAACAGATATTTAAATTTGATCATCCATCTGGTACATGTTTGTCATCCGTCAGGGTAGCTTTGTTGATCATCTGTCGGGTAGCTTTGTTGATCATCCGTCGGGTAGCTATTTGTCACTTGACTCCATTTCACTTATACATAATTACAAGACATATCATATTTACAATTAATCAACCTATTCTGCATATCCACTAGTAGTCAACATGACTCATATGCTCCTACAAGATCTACACAAAGTTGTTTGCAGAAATGTGCTACTATACTTATTTGTTACATAAGCTACTCACCCGGTGGATGTCAATTTTTCATCCGTCGGGACTATATTAAATCATCCGTCGGGACTATATCTGATCATCCGTCGAGTGCTACAAAATACAATAAGTTAAATCTACTAAGGTGTTTTGTTTAATTTATCATCAAGTTCACAACATATTCCTAATAGTTTTCTTTGACTTTCTTCCAGTAGACTTAAAGTGTATTTTGGATGGTGGTTTGATTGATGGAGATTTAATCAATTTCTTCAAGGAGTTTTGGTTGGCTGAGATAGGTATTTTAAATCAAGAGTTGGTTGTGAGTTTGTAAAGGTATTTAAGCTTGATGTTTTGAAAGGTTTGAGCTTTTAGTTGGCTACGTATTACATTTAGGTTTGCAAAGATGTAGACTTTTGGCATACTGGTATTTTCGTGTTGTCCTTCCCTTCTCTTCTATTCCTCTTCTTCTTCATCTCTTCATCTCCCCCCTTCTTCTCATCTTTCTTGCTTGCTAAAATCATTCTAACTACCACTACTCTTGCTAGATTGACTTGGATTTGAGCCGAAAGATTTGCGTTCATCTTATTTTTGCTCATCATCATCCTTGCCATCTTCTCTTTCATTGATAACAGTTTTAGGCAGCATAGCATAATAATTTTTCAAGTATTTTCCAAAGATGGTTATCAATTCAAGGTCCTCAACACTCTTGATCTTCTTAGTCATTAGCTCAGACTCAATCACCATCATAGTCTTCTTGTTCTTCACACAATTCTTTGGGATTATAAAATGTCTGCATTTCTTGGTAGTTGAACAAATGTAGGCCATTCCCTTGCTAGGTTTAAGATATGCCTCAGGAAAATCTCATTCTTGGCCTCTTTGAGTTCCCTTAGCAATTGAGTGTCCCCCTGGATCATTACTTTGACTTTATTGATGAAGATGTCCAGTTCTAAGGCTCTTCTAGATTTAAAAATGCCAGTGAGACCTACATGCATCTATCAGCTCTAGAGTCCTTGATGTTGACCACCACTCTCTTTTCCCTTAGCATGTTCATTGTGACTAGAACCACTCTCAAGGAATTTATATTATTGTCAATAGCCCTTTTGTAAGTGTGATGGTTGTAATTCACATAGACTCTCAGGCCCTCTACAAAGTCACTAAAATCCTTTTCATAGCAAGGGTCCTCAGATGCCATCTTCAGTATCTCCTCCATACCAACATCTTCTTGATTTGATTTTAGCTTGGACTTCATCTCCCCCTTAGGTTTGGTAGCAGGCAAGTTAGGGTTTTAGGGGATCTATTCCCTGACAATTTTTGGTGTTTCTTGAAGAGGGACTTTAAGTGCACCCATGATAGCTCCCAATGACACACCTATTTGTATTTAAAAATAGTTTTGGGAGTCTATCTGGGATTTGATGTCATTCTGTTGGCTGTGGACTAGAGTTGTGAGTTGACTGACTTGAGAGAACAAATAGGCATTGGATGCTTGAATTTCATTCACTTGAGACTGAAGAACTTGAATTTGAGAAATACATGAAGTAGAGACTGAACCAATAGAGATCTCGCCACCAAAAGTTTCATGGACAACTCTTTTAACATCTTCCATCATCAAGACCAAATGGCTCCTACATGGCCTTGTGAAATTGATCCAGTTTGACATTTGTGTCATTGTTTTGAGATATTTGACTCTGGATCACTGTATTCCTTGAGCTGCTTGATGCTGGTTTCTACAGATGTGAGATCCAGAGTGGCCATTTTATCAACAAACTTGATGAATTTGTTCTTGATCTTTGTTTGACTGGGTGGGAGCTCCTCTATCTTTTTACTCACCATTCTTTTAACTTCAGTTTGATGACTGTCAATGTCTTCTCTAGTATATTGCCAATAAATTTGAAGGCCTTGAGTTGAGCTTTATAGACTTCTGTGACAGTATCATATACTTCTTGAGGAGTGAGTAACTTAGCATTGTTGCTAAGAATGGTGACATATTCTTCTCTGGATATAGAGAGAGCTTCCTCTATATCAATAGTGAATGGTTTAGATAGCCAAGCATCAACATTTTCATCTTGTTCAGCTGCATTCACAATCTTGGTTTGATGGTCCTCAACTTCCTCTCTGTAAGATATGAGAATGGCTTGATAATCCTAGTTTGACATGTCAGATGTGAGCAGTTGTTGTGCTATATTGGCAAACCCTTCAAATGGATCCACAAGCATCTCATCTACAGAAATAGGGCGAGCTTGGGTATACCGAAACCAACTGGCAAGAAGATGTGTTTGTTGTTTTGTAGACATTGATGGTTATTCAGTGTTTATGGTTGAGGTTAATGGGAAGGTTTGTAGTGTATTACATGTGACTAGAGTCACAGTAGAACTCATTACTTGAAACTGTGGTTTTGACAGTATGTTGTTCATCCTTTGAGTGAACCTCCATTTGAATTGGAGGGGAGTTGACCAGATTACTTTCATGTACCATTGCCTCAAACACTTGTTCTTTTTGCAAAGAACTGGCACCTGAATGTGTTTGGGTACTTACCTCCCCAGTGAGTGGATCATTGGCAATTGGATAATATCATCAAGGTCCAACTCAGCATTTGGCATCAAACCATCTTAATTTAGATCCTGAGTTGTGAGCACAGTTTCATGTACTATGTCACTAGATTTTGACAGGACTTGAGAAGTAGATTCAATTACTTTATTGTATGAAGAAGAAATTTGAGATATGAGGGATGTGAGTTCAATTGTGAGTGTTGGAAACTCCCCCTGAATAGATGAGGAAGTTTCAAGAGATGTACTATCAATATTGTGTGTGCCAATCCGTTGACTTCTTTCACCCTCTTGAGAGTGCTCAAGAGGGGGTGCAAACCCTATATAAGATGCACTCGAGGAAGTGTTCGGTTCAATAGTGACATCTTATTAAAAAGTTGTCACCAGAGACTAATTGATTCTCTTATTTACAACTGCATCTTTTTGAGAAGATGCAGAGGTGGTCATTTGAGTGGTCAACTCAGTTTTCTTTCTCCTTCGATGTTTGACCAGGTGACTCAAGTTCTCACTTGGTTCCTCTCAACTCTCATTTATCACAACAAGGGTAACTTATTTTTTCTTCTTTTGACTAACTCCCCCTTTTTGAGAGGATAAAGCAGTTGGTTTGCTAGGATCTATTATTTGAAAAGAAGCGGTCTCAACTATGGTAGGCCCCTGTGGGTTAACCTGTTTGAGTTCTTCTACAGGACCAAGAGCCATAGTTGTACTAGAACTTGAAGTGCTTCTCATATCAGGCATTGGGTAAGGGTAAGTCTTGAATTTCTCCAACATAAAGTTGGTGATATTTACACTTACCTTTACCTGATTTTTAGTATCCAGTTGTCCAAATAGGATTTTGGACACTGAATTATATTTGCCTATTTGACTAGCATCAATCCCTTCAATTAAGTTATATCATTCACTTTATAATTTAAAACAGACTTAATGAATCTAGGAAAGAAGATTTCTTTACCTCTACTTACCAAAGGAATTATTAGCCTGGTGCTGAGCTCTCCTATAATGAGGTTTCCAACATCGAGGTGCTTGTCATATGACATTGAGTAGACAAGCTTCTAGACCATATTTGAGATGTTGTCAAAGCCTGTCTTCCTTCATGTGACAACCCTGATTATTGTGTCAAACATAAAAGACCATTCCTTTCTTAACTGCTTCTTGTTGAGCCTGGCCAAGTCAATTTTGTCTCCATACTAGATGAAATCCATGAATTCTGAGATCTTCTCTGAGCTAGGAGTTGAACCCATCTTCTCTGTAGAGATGCCTAGTGATTATTCAAGTCAAGAGCATTGAACTCCACAGCTATCCCTTTAATACTCCAACTCACAACAATTGTCATTACCTGGTTATCATCTTCATGGGTGGTAAGTATAACATTGTTCTAGAACTCATTAAGAACATCCAAGTACAGTACATGGTTTGCAGTTAGATCCTCTGTGAGGTTTGAATCAGCCACAAACTTCATAAAACACTTGAAATTATCAGGTGCATGTGTTGGGTCAACAAAAGCTAGAAAATTGGTCCCATCCTTGGGGATTACAGATCTTTGGGTGTTTGTGTTTGAAGTCATTTGTGAGTTTGAAATAAATGCGAGGGTAAGTTTCGAGAAGAAGAGATTGAATTTTGAGAGAAAATGTTGTAATTAGATCAATTGAGATCTCGAACGAGTAAAGAGGGTATGTCGAGATGTCTGGGTATTTATAGTGTAAAGATGTGACTTCACGACAAATAGAATTAGAAACCGTAAAAAGTGTATAGAGAAGTCACGTCTGCTTGTAGAGAACTCATATCGATATGTCATTTTCAAAAGTATTTACCGGGAACTAAATGGAGACATATCGACATGTACAAATACTCAGATAAGCACTTAAAACCTTTCAATTTTGATTTTTATTGTGAAAAATAAAATATAAAATCTGAATTGTTTATTTATCAAAAGTATGTCAATGAAATAATCTATTAAATTAAATTATTTCATTCTGAGTTGTCTATAAGTCAAGATTTGCATTGTAGAGAACTCCATATCGATAAATATATCGAGATCTTTACATGACTTATCGAGAAGTCATAAAAAGACTTATCAAGAACTCTATGGATAAGTCATTAAAGACTTATGGACAAGTCATTTGGACATATCGAAAACTTAGTTCTCTACATACTTTTGTTTCAAATTGATTTTGTCTTATATCAATTTCACATATCAACAATATGAATTAACATTAGGACAATTTTTCTTAGAATTATAAAAATTCAATGATAGATTTTAATTTTTGAGAAATAAATATACAGCAGGAATCTGAAATATATATAACTCATATTTAAATTATTTCTTGTTTAAATCAAATTAATTTTGTTTCAATGAGAACTAATCTGCTGTAACATGTTATTGGGTTCTTACCTTAGGATGAAGAATTTTACATTCCAATCTTGTGTATGTGGCTTCATCTGAAGGTTCAGTAAAAATGTCAGTTAACTATTTTTCAGTTGGAACATAAATGAGCTCAATGGTACCATTTGTAGCATATTCTCTGATAAAATGATACCTTACATCAATGTGATTTATTCTAGAATGATTGACAAGATTAGCAACTATGGATACTACACCAGTGTTTTCACACATGATAGAAATTCTCTGCAACACTGGTACATAATTAATTAGTTGATTTCTAATCCAAATCACTTGAGCACAACAACTTTCAGCAACTATATATTCAGCCTCAGCTGTGGAAGTTGACACAAATTGTTGTTTCTTACTGTACCATGATACAAGTCTTTGACCTAGGAATTGACAACTTCTACTTGTACTTTTTTGTCGCCCTTATATCCAACAAAATCTGTATATGTGTATCCAACAACTTCAAAATCCATTCCTTTAGGATACCACAATCTCAAGTTTGGATTTTTCTTCAAATATCTGAAAATTCTCTTAATAGTCATTAGGTGTGATTCTTTAGGATTTGCTTGAAATCTTGCACACAGACATGTGGCAAATATGATGTATGGTCTACTTACATTCAAGTAAAGTAAAGATCCAACATTCCCCTATAGCTTGAAATGTCTACATATTTTCCTTTCTTATCTTCATCCAATTTGGTAGCTGTAGACATAGAAGTAGATGCAGGTGAACAATCCACCATTTCAAATTTCTTCAGAAGATTTTTAACATACTTAGTTTGACTGATGAAAAAGTCCATCACTTCTCTGACTAACTTGAATACCAAGGAAGTAACTTAATTATTCCATCATGCTCATCTCATATTCGTTTTACATGAGTTTTGAGAATCTATGACAAAGGTCTTCATTAGTAGAACCAAAGATGATATCATCCACATAAATTTGAACTAGGATAATGTCATCACCATTTTGCTTGTAAAATAGAGTTTTATCAATTGTGCTTCTAGTGAATCCATTCTTGATCAAGAATTCTGACAAAGTGTCATACCATGCTCTTGGTGCTTTCTTCGAACAATAGAGAGCCTTTAATAATCTGTAAAAAAAATCCTATAATCCTGGATCTTCAAAACCAGTAGGTTATTGCACATAGACTTCTTCTTTTAGTTCACTATTGAGGAATGCATTTTTCACATCCATTTGATACACTTTAAAATTTGAGTGTGCAGCAAATGCAAAGAAAATTCTTTTAGCTTCAAGTATTGCAACAGGAGAATAAGTTTCATTATAATCAATTCCTTCTTCTTGTGTAAAGCCTTTAGCAACCGGTTTTGCTTTATTTCTGGTAACAACACCATTTTCATCCATTTTGTTCATGTACACCCACTTTGTTCTAATGATACTTATGTTTCTTGGTGTAGGAACCAACTGTCAAACTTTATTTCTTTCAAATTGATTTAGTTCTTCTTACATAACAGGTATCCAATCAGGATCAAGTAGAGCTTCTTCAATTTTCTTACACTCAATTTGAGACAAGAAGCAGGCATATAGATATTCATTTGTAATGACACTTTTAGTTCTCACACCAATACTGAGATCACCAATAATAGTGTCCCTAGTGTGACTTTTGTCCCATTTTCCGGTGTGTTGATCTTGATGACTAGATGTGTTCTCATTTTCTTCATTATTGGCATGACTTGCAGAACCATCATCTCTTTCTCCCCCTGAGTTTTTGCTATTAAATTCAGGCGAGCTTCTATATTGAGATGAATTCTCATATGCAAAATTCACTGGATTACTAGCTTCTTCTTCTATGCTTCAATCTTCATCTTCAGAATCACTGTCAAGATTGAGATTTTCAAATTTTAAAGCTTCAGCTTCATTTTTATCTAGACATTTTTTAGCCAAGATACTTGTCATCATCAAATTTTACATCTGTGCTCTCCATTATTTTCTTTTGCCATAGCACATAGTGTAATATCCGGGATATAGCATATAATTATTTTTATCAATAAATTATTATTATGTGATTATTATATAAATTTTGGTGAATTATCTAATGATTAATATTAATATTTAGATGTTTATATGTGATAAAATGTAAGTATTTTGATTTTTAATATGTCCAGAATAAAATATAGATAATTATGGTATTTTTCTGGTAATTCTTAGGCTGTTATATAATTTTATAATGATTTATAGATTTAATAATTAATTTCTGAGTAATTATAAAACTATTTTATAAAACCGAGAATCGCCCAACTTCAACCGTTTTTACATTTTTACAACCCGAAACTCTTCAGAAAACTCCTTCCTGGCCTAATCTGATTATTCTGAACATTTTCCGTGTTTTGACTTTTTCGATCTGGAGTACGGTTTAACCCGTACAAGTTCCGGCGCAAAATTTTCGATACGATATTCATTTCGATAGATCAATAAAACCCGTATTCTCGAGAGACGGGATATTTTACATTATTTTCTCGTGGATTGTTTTATAAAAGGCCCGGTTTTGATAATTATCCAAAACTGGTATCAAATCAGATCATTTTTACAGTTATTTAGCGGCTAAGTAACCAATTTTCGGATCCAATTCGATCCAAGGGGTATTAATATTCTAGAAGTATAAATTGTCTTATTCTTATTTTATTCTATTCGTATAATCATAAACAAACAGTTAAAACCGATAATTTACAGAGAAAAACTCAAATATTCATTGTGTTCTTGAGAATCGAACATAAAAACGAAGGCGTTACCGAACTCGGAATCAAGCGCGCCATATACCGAATCGAAACTCTCGAAAAGTTCTTTCAGAATCAATCATCAATTTCCGTGCAGAAATCAAGGTTATTTTGTTATTTAATTATTTAATTTCGAATTAATTAATGATTAATATATGAAATTTTGATTATGATGTTGTTGATATGATTTGATGATTGTATCTTATAGATAATTTTATCCTGATCATTTTGGTATATTATATGATGAATTTGGAGTTCAATAACATATACAAAAAGGGGTTTGATCTTCGGATTAATTAAATAGGGTTTATGTTCTTGAATAAATTTAATTGAAATTAGGGGTTTCATCTGTGATGATTTTGGGTTGACATAGATTGCACCATCATGTAGATCGTGTAAAAATGAATTGATTTGTATATTCGATTGTGACGTTTGACTCCTGAATCAACTTCGCCAGAAACAACCGTGTGGCGGCGGCGGAGTTTTTGCACGGGTTTTTCCAGGCGATTCCGTGATTGTTTGATCAAACTGATTGCAGAAATAAATTCCCGGTAGCTAGTAGTATAACCCCTGTTGGTGACCGCCGTTAATGGCGGCCGACCACCGAAGCTGATGAACGGGGAAGACGATAGGGTCAAACTACAGTCTTGTCCCCTGAAGTTTCCCTGACTTGCATAATCAGTATTTTAGTTTTAAAAATTTACAAAAATTGAATTTCAGTTTTAATTATTTTCAGAAATCATATTTCTACTTAATTTATTTTCAGACAATTATTTTTAATTATTTAAAATTTCAAAATTCATTATTTAATACTCTGAAAATTATTTTTAATTCTAAAATAAATTTAAATTATTTAATTAATTAATTTTAGTTGATAATTAATTATTTAATTAGTCGATTAATTTAAACATTAATTGATTAATTAACTTAATTAGTTATTAATTAATTTTAATTGATTATTTAATAAGATTTAATTATTTATTTTGATTTAAAAATTCTGAAAAATAGTTTTGAGCTTTAAAAAATTATTTTAAATTATTTTTAAGGCTCGATAATTATTATTAAATGATTTTAAAGTCATATTCGGGTGTTCGAACCTTGTTATTTAATTATAAAATAATTCGAGGACCCGTTTTAATTCCGAAAAATGTTCAAAAATTCATATTAAATACTCGAAAAATTATTTTAACCCCGAATCTTCTTTGAATAATTATTTTGATTGAATATATTATGTGCTACGTGCTATATGTGATCTGATTGATGTATATAATGCATGTATGTGCATTGTTTGACGGTTTTATTCGTAACTTTCGATCCATAAGTCGAATTTGGGTGAAACGTAGGGTAGATAGAAGTTTGTAACGAATAGAATGAGATGAGAATGAGTATTGATAAATACATGTTATGTCTAACAGAGGAAGCGAGACGTATAAAAAGGAAAGCAAGTGGTCGGTGAGTGAAAATCAGTAGACGAGTACAAGTAAAGGTAAAGCGGATTGATAAGGCAAGTGCTCCTGCTGTTTCTTGTAATGTATTGCAAGTATTTTCGAACTCTCTTCATTATGTTACAATTATTCCAAATAGTTCTTGTTCTATATTGCAAGTACTTTGAAGTACTTAACCCTAAACCCTAATTCTTGTTATTAATCTTGAGTCGTAAGCTTTATTATTTGTAAACCATTGATTATTGAATACTGGATACAGACCACTGATATACAATACCACTCCACAAATACATATATACTACATACAGATCCCCAATATGGAATTGTTTAATATACAAACTCTCATACCGTGTATAACAGAGGACCAACCCTTGTAACCACTGAACTTTTGGTCTTCTACTTTCTGATTCTTTCCTTGGTTGAAAGCCAACCTTCATCTTTACCTTGTTATACTTTCATGGTATTATGAATCACCCTATGTTTCGAGATAAATGTTGTTTATGATTATGTTTACTGATTTACATTATTTATCATGTTGTTATCATATAATTGGGTTGTTTTTAAATATGGACCAGATTTATGGTCGGACCAGATTCATGGTCATGATAGGCCAATATATGCATTGGATCCAGTATAAAGAGCAGAGTTGTGAGCCTTACTCGGGGTTAGTGCGTGACTAATGAGCAGCCTAACCTTGATTTTTAAAATGAAAGTGAATATCCAATTCTAATCATTGCTTATCAGAAAACTTGATTCCTTATATCATTTTAATTAATCATTGTTTAATCTTAGTATTATCATTATGACTTGCTGAGCTAGTTAGCTTACTCTTGCAAATCTGTTTATGTTCTTTTCCAGTTAAAAAGTGAATTGGTGGTAGCGAGGATAACCAGACAAGTGTGCGAGCTAGGTTTTCAGGTTGAAATGGAATAAGTTAGCAGATGATGTTTGTCTTAGTTTGTGTTGAAAGTTTGTAATAAAGTTTTACTTCAGTTGTGAGATAAATAAATTGGGATTTGGTACGTTGTAATATAAATAAGGTTGTGGCTTGTGGGCATATTTATCGATATCTCCAGTTCCCCATATGCAGTTTGACTTGTCAATATCTCCACTTCTTTACATATACTTTTGACTTATCGATATCTCCACTTCTCTATATATATTTTGACTTGTCGATATCTCCACTTCTCTACATAGCCTTGGACTTTTCTACAAGTAGAGTGACATATCTACAAGTATAATGACTTCTTTACAAGTAAAGTGACTTCTCTATAAGCTTATCTGACTTCTTGATAGACTTCTTGATATCACTTGATCTGTTAATTCTTGACACTTGACTTAGAACTTTTTTAATATACAACATTATTCTTCACCAAACAGTTTATCTTTATTCTGAGACATTATCAGGCTAGATCTTCTTTCAAAAATTTATTCCTAGTTTGTTGGATGTTTACTAAAAATACTCCAGTCTAGTCTACTTAACAACTTTACTGACTCAAGAAATATCATTACATAATACATAAAATTACAAGTCAACTAAATCTTGAGATTATCAAAGTAACTTAGTCTTGTTATGTGAAGGCATGTCTTGCACAATATAGAAGATTGTGGAGGGTTTCATACCTTGTTGTATAGGTTGCCTAATACTACAATGAATCATGTGTGTTTTGAGTTATAGAAGGATGAAGATCTACTAGTCATGTTACAACTTATAGTAAATATGGACCTTGAGCTTGATAGATAAATAGAGGTATTTGCATAGGTGATTCCACCAATTTCCACTTTACAAATAAAAATGAATACTCAATTTAAAGGTGATGTAGAGTTTGTTGAGGCTATTCTTGGATAGCTAATCCAGAACCAGATCAAGTGACTGCAAGATTCTTGAGGTTCTATTTGTGTTTGGCACCATTGAAGAAAGCTTTCAAAGCACATTGCAGAAAGATTATGGGACTTGATGGATGCCACATTAAAGGCCCCTTTGATGGCATACTTGTCTCAGTTGTAAGTGAGGATCCAAATGATGGTATGTATCTAGTGGTCTGGGCAATTGTGGAGTTTGAGACAAGTGATTCATGGACTTGGTTTTTACATTTGTTATGTCAAGACCTGGAAATTCTAATTGATAAGTAATAGACTTTTATCCCAGACAGGTAGACAAAATAGATATATCGGAGTCAACTGTGCCTCAAGTAGAGCACATATTTTATGTCATGTACTTGTTCCAGAACATGCACAAAGAGTATAAAGGGTTGACTTTTAATCATTTACTTTGGAAAGCTGCCAGAGCCACTACTCTGTGGAAGTTTAATTTAGACATGAGTCATATGAAAGATGTGACGCCCTCAATCTCGGGGTTAGGAAATGAGGACCCACACACCATTAATCTATGAATTAAATAAGCATAAACCCTGATTAGCTACTAACAGGATCAAACAGGATAAACTGTGAGACAAGATTACAACTACCAACCATATAATATAATTTACAACCCAAAATAAAACCAAATGTACATAGTCGATCCCGGCTTGGAACCGACAGATAACCCATTGTATCTTAACAACTCTTCGGCTAAGCGCTTGCTCACTCAAAACTTGTACTACCTGCTCTGGCAACTGGAAGCCCTCAACACGATAGGGACCACCAGGTACGCTATTACGAGCAGTGCGCCTAAGCCTGGTCATCTTCTTGCTTAACTGCCATGGTTAGATAAAAACAAAACATATGAGTATAAAACTCAGCAAGTAACTAAAAAGCAGTTTTACGATATAAAATCCACAAGATACTTTACTGCTCTCAGGGCATTCTACTTTATCAATTCTAGGTGGCAGATTTATATCTTTTAGGCTATGAAAGGGGGTTATGAAGAAAACTTTGGGCTTTCAAGGAACAAGGCTCAAGATAGGGTGAAAGCCGACATTCATCACAAATCATCAAAGGATCACAACTGATCTTTCAAATGGAAAGCGACAATCTTTTCATTATAAGGAATCAATTATATGATCAACAGAATCAAAATCAGGGTTCACAAGCTGTAAGCTTCACAATACCACAATCAACTTTTTTTCAAAGCAATATAAACCTTTTTCATTTTCAAAGAATCAATTACTGAGTAGGAAATTTGAATTCCTTTTTAAATAAATATGGAACCCTTGATTGGACTACTTTATCTCTCATTTCATAATAATAATACGGGTGATCAGCCCGTACCGACCTCCATCCGGTCTTTAAGGTACCAATGGCATAATTTCAGCCTTAAACTGGACTAGCCCCGCTAGCCTCTTACTATGACTGGACTAGTCCCACTAGCCTCTTACGTCCCAATCCAATCCATCAGGAATTTGTTTGGAAAACCTTGAGTTAGAAAAAGATAGGTTTACTAAATTCATTTTATCATTACCAAGAATATGAAATCATTCGGACTCTTTCAAGTCGAAACTCATTCTTAAGTTCAATTTCAAGAATTCAAAGTTAAGGAAATGAATCAAGGATAAGAAAAGTTCAATTCTAGGGATCTTGATCAATGGTAACAAGGTACTCAAGTTAGGGAAATCAAAACCGTTTCAAGGACCAATAGAGTATAAGGTAAACAAGGAATAAAGCATCATTATAAGGGGTTCGTAAAGGTACTTATAGGGTTTATAACAGTTTGTGGTATGACAAGTAAATAGGAAAAAAATGAGTTACCAAGGGTTGGATCAATAAGCTTATTAATAACAAGTTCACAAGATCAATGACGGGGTATCTCAAGAATCGATAACAGGGGTACATTACTTTAACAGTTCAATACTCTACATGGCATGTATAATATCCTCGTTTTAACCATTTACACAAGTAAGTAGAGTTACTTGCCTGAATTCGCTTTCCTGAAGGTTGAACTACTACCGCCTAGTACATATTTCCTTTTCCTAGCCTGAATGCCCTCACGCTCCGAATCTACAATCCAAAACTAAACCTTAATTGGTTTCTCAACTCACGTTCCCGGAACGTTCACTCAATATGGTAACTCGATTGTACTCTTGACTCGTACTATACGAGTATAGCTTATACACACATGCACATAGCACATAACACATTCTTTACTCATAGCCTTTATATCTTTATATACTTAATAATCAACTTATATTCGCTTTTATCTCGACTAATCCTCAAATCAAACTATTATAACTCATACGAGTACATGATTCATTCACAACTAAATCTTTACGACCACAACTATCACTTATATTTCTTTAAAATCAAACAACTTAATTCCCTTTTTCTTTTATCCCCTAATTCGAACCACATACCACAATCAAACAAACAAATTCATAGATATTCACATATACACACCCAATCATTCTTTCGATTATCAAAAACCAAGTTTTGACTTTTAATTCCTATGGCATATTCGGCCTTATTGTACTTACTAAGCATAAAATCAATCAAATACTCACTTTAGCTCACATAAACACATAGCTCAATCAAAACCTTCAAAAAAATCATTTTCTTTTAACATCAAAATTCGAACCACAATCCTATTTATACAATCGAATTTCTCAAAAATTACACCATACAACTTTAGTTTTTAGCATGCAAAAACCTTGTTAAGAATTATACTAAATTTTCTCAATCATTTCCAGCATAACCAACATTTAAACTAACACCCTTTTCTTTAACAACGAAATTCGAACCAAATCATACATATATACTTACATGCAATTCAAATTCATTCCCTAATTAAATCAAACACTCATTTTAATTATAATTTTCGAATTACGCATCAAAACATCACTTAGTGACTCAAACCCTAATCGAATTTTCCAATTAAACATACATGCATTCACTTAGCATCAAACCAATCCATTTTATACCCATTTTTCATTCGGCTATAACCACAAGTCACAATTCAAGAATCAAACAATGACATGCATCACTAATTCCTCTTTTAAATCAACATGCAATCTCATTTCTTACTAATTAAACTTAGTTTACACCAAGATCAAGTCACGAAATCCGATTCCCTTTTTATTAGTACTAAAACCGAACTACAACCTCAACATGCAATCACAAATTTTGATTTCTCAAGCACCCAGTCAACCACACAAGTCCAAATACTTTTAAAACAATCATCGAAACCCTTTATATCAACCAATACACTTAAATTTTTGAAAAAAATACAAAACCCTTTTGAACTTTTCAAGAAACCAAGACATGCAAAGGCTACATATAAGTTTTAAAGTGCATAGAGCTCAAAAACCACATCATTTCAACTAAGTACATCATATTCCTAAAATCCCACCGGCTCTCCTTAGATCACGGCCGGTGGTGGTCGAACTTAAGAGTGCCCGTAACGGGTCTCCTCTTGAGTTTTAAACCACAAAAAATTCACTTTAGACTCTCTCATGATCATATATCAAGAAATCACATTTTCTTGAACACAACCATGGAGATGGAACTATGAAACTTACATAAACACTTACATGCAAGTGGTGTTTGAGTAGAATATCGAAAATGATGGCTATGGATGATAAAATCTTTGAGTTTGGATTAGTTTTTATTGTTGCATGTAAGAGACAGAAGAGAGATGGGGAGAGAGCCGAGAGAGAGATGAGAGTGATCGAAAGAGAGAGAGAGAGAGAGAGAAAGAAAGAGTGAGAGAGAGAAGAGTGTCACGGGAAAGAAAAGAAAAAGAGGGGGAGAAAATGAGCTAGTATATATAATAGAAGGCAGAGGTAGTTTAGTAAATTACTAATCCCCTTTTTAGTTTGATTTTCTTTCTCTTTTTACTCCAATAAAATCAAATGTAAATATTAAATATATATCTCTCAGAAAGTTGAAAAATATTGCGATTGACAATTTTAAGACGTAGGTCTCGAAATTAGCTTTCCAACCATTACTCATAATAAACTTTTGAGCGTACGATTGATTTTATAATACGATTTTTACAAGTTTATGCTAGAAATAGCATTTTAATACATAAAATCATTTTAAAATGCAACGATCATGAAATAAATCCGTCTATCATTTTTAGAAAGTCCCTAGGACTATTTCTAAGATAATAAAACAAATTCCACGCCATGACCTTACTCGAATAATTTTATAAAAATGTGCAAAGGTTCAATAAACCTTATTTAAATCAAACAATTCCCTTAAATCCATTTTAAAAATTAACAAATCACGTATTCATGCATACAAACAAGGAAGCACATATATTCACACATCACAACTCATGTCTGATCAAAAAATTTTCCTTTTTATCATTATTCCTCTTTACGCGTACCGGGTCACGTTCTGCCTGACGGCCCGACGCTCAGCGTTTCAATTACGCTTCTCAATTACCTTTACCAACCGACACGTCATTAGAACGCAATACTTACTTAAACATTTCATTTCACATATTAACATATATTTCGCATTTTAAACACTTTAATCCCTCTTTAGGACGGGTTCCGTTCTATCTGACGGCCCGATAACACAGCTTAACTCCTAAGCTGACTCTTTAAATTGGAACACATCTATCTATGCTCCCAGATACTAATATACAATAAAGACAATTAATCATTACTTAATCACATAATTTATAATCACATCACATAAATCATACTTTATTCATTTAATTACATCGTGAATTTCCCAGTCGTTACAAAAGAGGTACATATGCTTTTATGTCAATGATCTATATGTCTTTATGTTTGTACATATGCTTTTCCTGTTAATTGTCTATATGTTTTTATGCTTTTATTCACCAAATTGCTATAAATGGTTAATGCAGAAGCCTAGAGAACAATGGTCTAGGTCCGCATTTAGGACTAACTCCAACATTTATATGTTTGTTAACAATCACTATGAGATATTTAATAGCAGTTTAAGCAAGTTGAGCGACCTACCAATCATCACAATGTTTTAGAGAATTAAATAAGACATCAATAAAGATAATCCAGATCAGAAGGGACAAAATGAAAGATGCAGATGTTGTCATCTGTCCTAGTGCCCATAAAAAACTAACGAAGTAAGTTCCTAAATTTTAGGTATGATCATCTATAAACTTGTAAACTACTACTTGTTGTAGTTTATTAAATGCAATATTGTTTAACTTAATTTTTGTTGTCTTTTTTGTTTTGTTCAATTCAATTTAAGCTGATCATTTGCTTGATAACAAAACCAAAATATTTAACAAGGAAAATTGGGTTGCATTTCATTTAAAACAAGACAACATTACAAACTAATACACATGAGAATCATCTCACTACACTGCATACATCTTTATTCAATTACCACACTACTACACAACAATTACCACAACCCAACAATAAGATGATATAAATCTTCATTCAACAATATCCTTGTCGACTGAGCTATATCATGTATGAAAAATATACAGCAACAGAAACACACACAATCACTTCCATTTCAAAAGTTCATTATTCACATTCTTCAATTCCTACGTGTACTCATTTCGAGCGGCCATGAACTCCAAGATATGATCATATTCTCTCATCACTATGTGCCACTTTAACCCGTTAATCACAGCTATGCTTTGCACATCAAATCTTGGTTCAGACCACCGAAAGAAGTTGCAGCCTCTAGTCGCACAAGTGATGAACTTTCGGTCCGAAATATTGTAGGTCCACGAGATCTTCTCCACTACCCAGTTGTTACAGAGACATTGATGGTTCATCTTCTGCGATTAATTGAAAGATACTTTGAATTAAAGGTTAGATTTCATGAGGTCAGTGAGGGGTGTGATAGAGATACATATATACAAAATATAGACGCCAAAATATTGAATAGATAAAAGTACCTTTACGATCGTCAACGTTGTCTGCCTCAATTTGGAGGAGCCTCTTAATTGCTCAAAAATTATATTTATAGCTAACCATTAGACCACTTTTTATTTATCGGCAACTCAATATCAAGAAAAATTTCAATTCAGATTTCAAAAGTTATAGCGCATTATAAAATACTATTCTTAAATAATTATTTCTCTAATTTAACAAGTATCACAGTGTTCAAATAAAACCGATGTATTTTCACGGGCCCCTTCGTGTGCCGTGTTTATTGAATCTATTATACTACCACACAAGATAACAATCCTCGTAGATTTTTTGTACCATAAAAATTAGAATTAATCTACAGAATTTTGACAAAAAAGATACTCCCTCCGTTCCATATTATATGTTCCTTTTTAAAAAGATTACGCATATTAAGGAAAATATTAGATAGATAAGGTTTTCTACCAAATAACCTTATTTAATATATAAAAAAATGAGAATTGAGCTAAATTTTAAAAAGTCAAATCTTTGTAACAATAAATATAGGGATAGTTTTGAATTATTACCCTTAAATTTGTATTTAAACAAGAGATGGACAAATAATTTGAGATAATTTTTTTTCCTAAAAAAGACATTTATATTGAAAAGCAAGGAGTAGATTACATTGCATATCATCAGAAGGTAGGGATGATAAATTAATCCGATCCGACGGATACCCGATCCGAAACCCGAAGTTTTGGATATACCGAACCCGAAGTTTTGGATTTGGATTTGGATATGGATTTCAATTATACCGAACCGATAACCGATCCGAAATTCAAAACCCAATCCGAAACCGAAACCCGATTAAAACCCGACACATGAATAATATATTATGTATAACATTTTAGATATAAGACATATAATATATATATTTTTATTGTTTTATTTGAGTAATAATAGATTAATATCAAGATTGTCAACACTTGTTTAATAAATTTTAGCTCTTCATTTTAATATTAACTTTTGATATATACGATGTACCTTGTATATATTTATAAAAAAAATCATTTGTGATGGAATAATAAATATTATATTATTAACATATCCTATATTTTACTCATCATATCAATCTGTGTAATATAATATGTTTATTTATTTATTTATTATTGTATTTTAATTTCAGTTATCATATAAATGTAACTGATGGTGTTTATATGTATAAATAATATAATTTTGGCATCATTATTCATAATTTTGAATACCTGAAAAATACGTGATCCAATCCAAAATCCGACGGATTTGAATTTAAATATCCCAAAATATTTGAATTTGAGTTTGTATTTAACAATACTAGTTGGTAACCGTGCGAAGCACGGGTCCGAAATTAAAAATAATATGTAGTTAAAAAAAACGAAATTAAGTGTAATTCTAAAATTTTACCGTATAGTACTAGTTATGCATGCACCTAATTATTTACTTATATAAATATGACATGTTAACTTATTAATACGATTATTTTAAAATAAACTGACGCTTGGATGTTCAGCGACAAATAAAAATTGAATGAAAATAAAATTTAGAGAGCGTAGAAGTTAATTTTTATCAGTTGAGATTTTATTACATAAAATTATAAAAATAGTTGTATAATTTTTTAGTAAGCACCAAGATTTAGAACCCAAACATGGTTCCCTTATTAGTATAGATAGTTGATAACCCGTGCTAAATACAGGTCCGAGATTAAAAATATCGAATTAATATTTGTAGAAAATTATTTATAATCAGTGCAAAACACAAATTAAAATTAATATATTAATATCAATATTAAATTGGTACTTGAAAAAAATAGCTACGTGGTTAAAAAGAATCGAATCAGTTATGAAATTTTCCACTATAATTTTAGTTTTGCATTGTTTTACTTGATATAGAAATCTAATATATTAGTTTTATTTTTGTGAATTGAATTGTATCTCTATCTTATGAACCAAATATATGTTCTTTAGATAATTTAATATTAATTAATATAATTTGATAATTATCTTATAATTATCCTTTTCAATATAGTTTATTTAATATTACTTAATTATCGATGAAAATTAATTTACAAATTAAAAGTAAATAAATGTTATTAAACTTTATTTAATATTACTTAATATAATCTAATTTACAAAGAATAGAAGTCGATTTGTGTTAAAAACAAAATTTATTGAGAATAGAAGTCAACTTAAGTCATGTAAGTATCAAAATTTGGTACTTTGATACTTTGCTACTTTTAGCACCAAATTATACATGAGTTCGATTATTAATATTTACAAATCATTTAAAAAATATTTTTATTTGTTAAAGTAAATAGACAATTGGATGAATACTAACTAAAATGAAAATAAAATTCACAAAGAATAGAATTTCGATTTGTGTTAAAAACAAAATTTATTGAGAATAAAAGTCAATTCAAGTCAGGTAAGTACCAAAATTTGATACTTTGATATTTTTAGTACCAAATTATACATTATTTCACTTATTAATAAAGAATATAGATTTGATCCTGATCTGAATCCGATCCGTTGTCATTCCTATTAAAAGGGTAAAAGCACGGTACCAAGCTACAACACCACTTTGATAACAAAACGAGGCAATATTACATGATAAAATGTACGCATGACATGTTATGTTATTATTATGATGCCTATACACACATTACCCAATTTACCCGCACACAAACTAGGTGCATACAAGCTCCTCCTTCCTTTAAAGAACCGATTGTTTTGACGTTTTCACGCATTATTTAATTTTACTTGTATATTTAAATTTTAATATAAACTAGAAAATTATAATTTGTAAACAGTTTCTTATGTAATCTCCATCTTATTTATTTTAGCGTAATTCGACTTTCTTAGCTAAATTCAACATAATTCAAATATTTATTTGAACTTTCATATTTTTTATAAATTAACGAATTCATTTTCAAAAATATTTATATTCAATATATTAAGCGATCTAGAATTAATAAAATTAATTATTGAGCTGATTTATTTATTTTTTCAATTTGATTTCCTAGTAAGTTGCACCTAACTGAATTTCTTTAAAGTTAATGATTTCCTTAAATTTGTCAAAAAAATATTATAATAAAAAAGTATATTTTGATAGTAATTTTAAAAATGATTAAATTAAAAATTCGATTTTGAATGATAATGGGCCAAATAAAATGGAACAAAGGCAAGATAATACTAGATTTGACTTGTTTTTATAGGGAAAGGAAATGTAAAAGAAGGAATGAAGAAAAATTCAATTCAATCTAATTTAGCTTTGACGTCCGCAAGGAAAACACACACACACACAGTTCTCTCTCTCTAAACTTTCTCTCTCTAAAAAAAGGCAGCTAAATATACAGCGAAGAACAACAGGAAAATCTCTGTAGTGTTTATCTTAGATATATACTTACATATACTTACAACCCCTTTTAGCCCTTTAAGCTTATTTGCTCTATAACCCCTAATAAATACACACACTTGTTTTGTATGTATAATAATTCATTTTAACCAGTGAAAAAATAAAAGTATAAAAAGCTGTTTTAGATACATATATAGCTTCTTAGCTATATGGTTGTTGTAGATTTGTGTGATTCTTGAATCAGAATCTTTGGAGATTGTTAAAGTTGGCTTTTTTATTCTGGTGAGTTCTTGATTTTTTTAGTTAAAAGCCCTAATTTTTAGTTATAGATCGAGTTGTGTTTGGTTTTTAGGGTTTGATCAATTGTTGTTTGTTGCTTTTCTTGACTTGTTTTAGTGTTAATTGATGTGGGTAGTTAGTAAAGTTGTGATTTTTGGTTAGATTGTTGTGGTTTTGGGCTAAAGATTGATTTTTTATGACGGGTTTGTGAAATGTGTGAATTTGTTTGTGGTTAATTGTGGTTTCTTGATTTGTGGGGTTTGTAAAGATGGGATTTTTAGTGGTGGGTTGAGTTTAGTTTTCGCGAAAGTTTGTTAATGTGTTTGCTTTTTGGAAATTCTAGTTTAATTGGTTGAGGTAGGAGCTAATAGTTTGTATCTATGACAGATTCTGCAAGAATATATTCAAAGGGGATGTTATATATGGTTAGTTTTGTGGTTCTGAGGGGATTGTTGAAGTTCTGTTTGATAATACAAGAAATTAGTAGATAAGGCAAGATTTGTGTGTATAGTTGTTGTATTGGAAAGATGGTGCCTTCAGGGCCTCCCACTCCACTTGGTGGTGCCCAGTCTGTTCCGTCTTCTCTTTTGAGGTCGAATTCTGGTCTTATGGGTGGTCAAGGTGGTTCGGTTAATTCACAGTCTGGTTTTCCGTCTGTTAATCAGCGCAATCAGTTTAATAGCATGAATATGCTTGGTAATGTGGCGAGTGTTTCGTCGTTACTGCATCAGTCTTTCGGAAATGGCGGTCCAAGCTCTGGTCTTTCTGGCCCGGGGAGTACGCAGCGGGGACTTATTGATAATGGGGCAGAGTCTGATCCTTTATCCAGTGTTGGAAATGGGATGGGTTTTAATCCTTCTTCCTCATCATTTTCTGTGTCAAATATTGTCAATCCCAACTCCTCTGGTCACGTTCAGGGACAGCAGTTCTCTAACAATTCTGGAAACCAGATGTTTTCAGATCAACAAGGCCATCAACATGAATCACAAAATTTCCAACAAAATCAGGTTTTGCAGCAGTTTTCAGGCCCCAATAATAATCATCAGCAACAGCAGATGCACTATCAATCTATTCGCGGTGGGATGGGTGGTATTGGACCTGTTAAGTTGGAGCCACAAATGACAAATGATCAAAATGGGCAGTCATCGCAACAATTGCAATCTTTGCAAAATCTAGGTCCAGTGAAACTGGAACCTCAACAAATGCAGACAATGAGAGGCTTGGCTCCTGTAAAGATGGAGGCCCAACACTCTGATCAGTCATTGTTTCTACATCAGCAGCACCAGCAGCAACAACAGCAACAACAACAGCAGCAACAGTTCCTTCAAATGTCCCGGCAGTCTCCCCAGGCCGCCCAGATTAATCTTATGCATCAACAGAGACTCCTGCAATTGCAACAACAGCAACATCAACAGCAACAACAAATCCTAAAAACCGTTCCTCAACAAAGATCCCCTTTGCAATCCCAATTCCAAGCACAAAATTTACCTTCGAGATCTCCTGCAAAACCTGCTTATGAACCGGGAATGTGTGCTAGACGGCTGACGCATTATATGTATCAACAACAACACAGACCTGAAGTGAGTTTTACATATCTAATATATTCTTTTATTAAAGATTGTTCAAGGCTGTTATACCCGCTAAATGCAATCCTTTTAATTGTAGGACAATAATATTGAGTTCTGGAGAAAATTTGTTGCTGAGTATTTTGCTCCAAATGCTAAGAAAAAGTGGTGTGTTTCCATGTATGGAAGTGGACGTCAAACTACCGGAGTTTTTCCCCAGGTTTGTTTTAAGAACTTCTCCATAAAGTTTGGTTGTTCAGTGTTGTTGATGAGTAACAACTAACATGCTTCCGTATTCTTGATTATTACATGTGCAAAGGTGTACATCTAAATTTTTTCTTTATCCATATTTGTCAGCGGATCTTGGTTCAAGGTTTATGAGTTATTACATGACATTATAATGTATTTGTAAATCTTTCTTTGTGATAAATGTGTATTTGCATGTTTGATACAGCTTAGAAATAATGGTTCTTATATCTTATCGTGCAGGATGTATGGCACTGTGAAATATGTACCCGGAAGCCAGGCCGTGGTTTTGGTGAGTTTATTTTTGTTGGGTATATTGGTTTTTGTTCATCTTTATTTATGTATCTGGCTGATTATTTTGTCTGTTTAGCTTTATGCAACATCTGTGTATAGTAAATTTGTCTTGTACTGTTTTGTAGCACAGTTTCCTTGATCATTCAACCACACACACGTGTATAGTGTGTTTTACATATATGCTTCATGTATTTGTATCAAGCACCCCTTGTCTTTATCTAAACTTGTAATTATGCATGCAGAGGCAACTGCTGAAGTTCTTCCTAGGCTTTTTAAAATAAAGTATGAAAGCGGCACCCTTGAAGAACTTCTTTATGTTGATATGCCTCGCGAGTACCAGAATTCATCTGGTCAGATTGTCCTCGACTATGCAAAAGCCATCCAAGAAAGTGTGTTTGAGCAGCTTCGTGTAGTTCGTGATGGACAATTGCGGATAGTTTTTTCCGCAGACCTAAAGGTTACAAATAATACATTAATCTTATAAGAATGAATACTTATATATGTTAATAGATTATTCATTTCTTTTTATACTCCTTTCTTATTTTCACCAGATATGCTCTTGGGAGTTTTGTGCTCGGCGTCATGAAGAGCTTATCCCTAGAAGACTGTTGATACCGCAGGTAATGGGTTGAGATCTTGATGCTCAGAATTCATAACTTTACTTGCATATAAACATTTGCTGAGCAGCCTGAGCTTTACTTCACCAAAATAAGTGCTTATTTGATTTTCTCTAATCTTTTCCGTTGCATTTTGTTTTTGGAGCTGTCGAAGTTGACATATAAATATGACTTCAGTTTCGAACTTTTGAGGTTTAAGGGAGAGCCGTCACACGAGTTTTCATTGTTATCAATATTCTTAAATCATTGAAAGACTTCTCTTCTACACACCTCTGTACTCTTAAGCTTAACTACTGAACAAATTAAGATTGTAGGTTTTATCATTTAGCTTGTATGTCAGTGGTTCATGTTTTATTATTTAGCAGTTTAAATTTATCTTCATTCTTCAGTATCATTTGTAACCTTCTAATGTTCTGTTCTAGATCTAAAGCCATTTAGAACTTATATGCAGAGAAGATGATAGTATACTTCTAAATATGTATGAAGTTATTCTTCTAAAGTTTGTTTTTTTCCTTTAGTTTTTGCACTCAGTTTATGTGTTCAGTGTCATTACTTTATCTTTATGAATGTTGCAGTATTACAATTCACGACTTGCCTCTGGTGTGTTGGTGGGGGGGGGGGGGATAGGGAGGGAGTTTATGTAGTTTATCTTTGCTGACTCATATTCATAAATTGTATGCTTGACTGTGTCTGCATGCTAAAGACAAATGGGATTTGCTTACTTCATGGTATATTTGGGGTAAAGCTGTGCTTTATTGTTCACTTTTGCTGACTGTACATGCAGGTTAGTCAGCTTGGGGCTGCTGCACAAAAGTATCAGGCAGCTACTCAAAATGCATCACCTAATTTATCTGTTCCAGAATTGCAAAATAACTGTAACATGTAAGTCTTGTTTCCATTTTTCTCTCTAGATTCAAGTTTTTTTCAACTTTGTTAAATATTTGAATATCTCTTTTGCCCTATAATTCTCGTGCTAGAGAAAAAGCGACAACTCATAGTTAACACGGTTTCTTATGTAAGAGTGAATCTAATTCTTACAGACAGGAAACAGAAAATTGTGTTGCATGCTCCAAGTTGGAGTTTTTGGTGTTCTAGTGCATGCAGAATAGTTTTATGTTAAATGTGTCGCGCACCCTTGTTACATGTGTGAACTTGTTTTCTTTTATCACTTCAGCTGGTTAAATTGCTGCTTGTGGGTGATACATTTGTTAGTAGGTTGGATATACATCTTGGGTATTTCATTAGATGTGTGTTCTTATATAATAAAATTTCTGCTGTAGGTTTGTTGCATCAGCTCGTCAGTTGGCGAAAGCGTTGGAGGTACCTCTAGTAAATGATTTGGGGTATACAAAAAGATACGTGCGGTGTCTACAGGTATTGTGCTTCCTCATTTTCAATTATGATTTTCTTTACTCACAATTGAATTAGTCTTATCTTATGAATTAAGAAACGCAACATGTGTTTTCATCTTTTTTACTCTTTCTGTAATGTAGATTCTTAGTTTATTACTAGTGTTTTTATTTTGTGGCTGCTATGCAGATTTCAGAAGTGGTTAATAGCATGAAAGATCTGATTGATTACAGCCGTGAAAGTGGGACTGGACCAATGGGTAAGCTCTTACTACCAGCAGTTAATTGTTATGACTGGGCTGTTTTATTTCGGGAAAATAAATTATTACATAAAGGTGTTCACAATAATAAATTATTAACTAATGAGGATTTGAGTGCTGCGGGTCGGGTTTATAATAGGATATCACACAATAAAATGCTTTAAACTAATAGTCTTTACGCAATCCCGAGACAACTAGAGCTTTTTATACAAGTTTCTTCCCGGGAATAGTGAAGAGCCAAGCTTCATAAAAGTTAAACAAGCTGATTGCACGAGACCTCAAGCAAGTTAGCTCTGTTCTTTTTATATAAATGCACGTACTTTGGTATTCAAGCTCGATTTTTTATGATAAATGAGTGAGTTCTGAAGGAGCTAAGCGGTGCCTAATTGCTAGTAGCTTTATTCATCTACTATCCAATAGCAAGATCTTAGTCTAATAGAGACAGTACATACGTATGAAATAAAAATGTGTTACATAATTACTAATTTACCAAACAACTGATAGTTAATAGCAAATTAGCAGCACATTCATTCACCGTAGATATTTCAGCACTTCTAATAACTTATCAGCTTTATAAAGTATAACTGGAAATATATCTGCCGGGATGTTGGGGATTCTCGCCTATATGAACCCCAACCGCCCACACATGTACTGGGTAGTGAGGGCATAAATATTAGTTACCTGGAATACCTATACTTCCCCCAGGGTTTTCTTAATAGTCTCTGTCACAAGTGTTGCGCTTTACTTCAAGAAAATTGCAGCAGCTATATATGAACAAGCTGCGTTAGTTCAACTTTGTGCTTTGCATATCTTGATCTGTATTAAATGCTCAACTTACTTACACTTATTTGTTTTTCCCCAGAGAGCTTGGCTAAGTTTCCTCGGAGAACAAATACTTCACCAGGATCTCATGCTCAGACCCAGCAACCTGAGCAACAACTTCAACAGCAGCAGCAGCAGCAGACAGTTGCACAGAGCTCTAACAATGAGGATTCTGTCCAGGCTACTGCAATGCAATTGGCTTCAAACAATAATGGGATACAGAGTGTGAACAACAATCTGAATTCAGCACCTGCCACTTCATCCACCAGTACCATTGCTGGCCTTCTAAATCAGAATTCACGGAATTCTAGACAACAAAACCCAGTGAATAGTGCAAACAGTCCGTATGGTGGTGGTTCTCAGATTCCATCTCCTGGTTCCTCAACAACGATCCCACAGGTTCAACCCAACATTTCTCCTTTCCATTCACCAACCCCATCCTCATCTAACAACCCTCCGCGACCTTCTCATAGTGGTTTAACAGCTTCAGCGCAGATGAATTCTGTAAATTCTCCAAATATTTCCATGCAACAACCTGCTGTTTCTGGTGATCCTGACCCTAATGATTCACAGAGCTCTGTTCAGAAAATAATTCATGACATGATGATGTCTTCGCAACTTGGCGGAAGTGGTATGACCGGTGTAGCTTCATTGGGGAATGATATGAAAAATGTGAACGGATTATTACACTCAAGCAGCAATGGCAGCCTTAATGGTGGCAACAGCCTTGTGGCAAATGGAACAGCCAACGGTAATTCTGGTGTTGGGGTTGCTGGATATGGAGGCATGGGTAGTGGTCTTGGTGTTCGATCCACAATGCTTCATAATCCGACTATGAACGGAAGGGTAGGGATGGCAATGAATCGAGATCAAAATATAAATCATCAGCAACAGGATATGAGCGTGCTTAATGGCCTTGGAGCAGTTAATGGCTTCAATGGTCTACAATTTGATTGGAAATCATCTCCATAAAGTTCTGTGTTTGAAATATGTAGACAGCTGCTTAAGCAGCTCGGAAAGTTCACCTGGTGTTGTGATGATAGAAGCGCGTGATTAGATAGGTGATGCATGGTTTTAGGGCTTCCCCTTACGGTATGTACTAGTTTTAGAGAAAAGGTAAACATATAGGCGTGTTTGATCATTAAGATGTTATATCAGTCAAGTTGCTCTTTTTGTCCTACCATTTTTTTTCTTGTTCTGGATAAAATTGAGACATGGAGATGGATGCTTGCCTGCATGTCAATGCAACCTCCATCAGGATTGGAAAAACAAAAGTGTGTAGTTTCCGCTGGTGGAAGTATATTTTAAAACTGAACTCCACATCCTATATCCTTAATCCAACAAAAATCTGAGGCTTCTTAACTATTTAGCCTGTTTCTGTATGTTCCTATGGAATGTTTGATGCCAGCTGATCAGCAAGATCATGATTACTGTATAAATTTAGCTTCTCGTTCGACTGTACTGTTAAAAAAAGCCAACCAGACCTTGACATTGTGTTATGACTGCTAGTCTGCTACTCTACTATGAAAACTAGGTAGGTAGCAAGTGGTAAACAGCAATTACATGGCTTTTCCAAATATTTTTATACATTCTGAACTTCCCATAGTCCTCCAATGCTCATTTTGCACTTAGTGTACATCTATGATAAATTTATGGTTCATTCGGTTTCGATATGTACATTGTGGTAAAAGAATGTCTATTATTTGAGAATATTCTGTTGCTCGTTTTCGAATGTGTACTCCCTTTGTAATTAGTTTTTCGATAGAATTATTCTGGGGTAGGGTTCATGTCAACAAAGGGGAAAAATTGGGGCCTTGCAGAATTATTGTCTAGGTGTTGATACTTGGTCAACTAGGAAAAGCTAGGTAGGTAGGGCCTTTCCTGGTAATTCAGAAACAAGACCCTTGATAAAAGCCAATATCAATGTGATGGCCTTTCCTGGTAATTCAGAAACAAGACCCTTGATAAAAGCCAATATCAAATCTTCTATTTTGGCACTGGAAGACGAGAAAAGTGTTTTTTTATAAGTTTTCCTACTTGGCTATCCTGAAAAACAGGCTGTATTACCCGTATCTGTATTAGGCTGCCATCAAGTGTTTCAGCCCTGTCTAACGAACTCTGTTTATTCCATGAGGAGACGGTAATGACCCTTTAGAACACATGTACTCGTTTATTTCATCAATTGAATCAACGGCGTTGGTTACTATTCACCTAAAATTAACTTTTTTTTATAAATTTTATACACACATAAAACTCTATTAATTTATTAATTAGTATTCATCAAATAAAAAATGCATACTATTAGCTTTTTTACTTAATAAAGTAGATTAAATATCTATTATGTAACGGTCCCACAAATAATATTTTCGAAAGCAATAATAGACTACGGATAATCAGATTTTCTTGATAAAATTGTTGATAATTTTAGATTTTCGGATAGATTTTTATTGAATCATATTCTATCACGTGTCTTGATTTAAATTTATAAATTGAAAAATCTTTATAAATAACATATTTTTATAAATTTATAATCATCTCAAAATCACATCCATTCTTTAAAATTACGAGAATGAATTCTGCCCCATAAATTATTCTTGTTTGAATATCAACAGATTCTCGAGTCCAAAAAATACATAATTGTAATTTTTCGGAGGGTAACCAATCAAGGGTGATGACCCTAAATACCCACCACAGAAAACAGATGGCTCAAAATGTTTAAATTCGAAATTGATGACCCAAAATACCCTCCTGACAGGCATGTGATACATGCATATCTAGAAATACGCATTTTTAGAATGCGCATCACGAGATACGTCTGTCTCCCATCCGCATCATGTGATACATGCATATCTAGAAATACGCATTTTTAGAATGCGCATCACGAGATACGTCTGTGTCCCATGCACATCTTTCTTTTATTTCAGTAACAAAAAATTGAAAAAAGTAAAAAAATAAAATAAAACAAGATACACATTTGTGTAATGCGGAACTTTTGTTAAAATTTTTAAAAAAATAAGTCTAGACACGCATACCTGAAATGCGTATCCCTGGATGCGCATTTACCAAATACGTGTCTTTTATAAAATTGAATACTCCTTTTCAAAATGCGTATCCCGTCGGTATTTAGGGCCATACAATTCAGATCTGGGTATTTGGGACTGTTGATGCTGAAATGTGGATATTTTGGGAATTTTCTCGCCAATTAATACCTATTTTCTTAAATATGTATATATATTTATATAAAACACAAAATATATGAAAATATATGAGTGTGTAAAAATTTATGTTATAAGTGAATCTGAATTGAACTAAAACAGTAGCAAAAGCATCGGTAAACAAATAAAAGTAATTTAAATAAGCACATCCCACTAATTGATGGTTATCAGCAAGTCTATTGAAAATTGATGGAGGAAGTGATGAATTAATACTTCATCAATATTTGATGGAGTGAAAACTTCTCCGCAACATCCTACTTTCATACTAGATCATCAATAAAACTCATGAATTGCTTTTTTAATGCTATCCGTGCATATGCTCTCGAGGATTAGCGTACACTTAAGAATATCATTAGTGCCCCTTTTATATGATTAAAAAATATGTTTACAGATTTCAAAAATCGGAACTAATCGATTGATGTATCGATTTGTGATTTATTGGGCGATTTTTGAAAAATAAATACTTTTGACTGATTCATCGGTGATTTTTGAAAAATAGACCGATTTCTATAACATAATAAAAAGGAGTAAATTAGACAATAATAAATTCAATAATTGAAGAACACAAAATTTCAAGCGTTCATACGATCCATCTGTGTTGGATCCTTGGAGGCAATTTACTCTGTTTTGATCCTCATCAAGCAACAAGATTCATGACCAACTCGACAATTTTCAAAAAGGAACACGACCTGAGACGTGAAACTTTAACTTCCTAAAATGTGCATAACTGTACGTTAACCAGTGTTGTACAGCAAAACACCAACCCTATTGTGACCAGAGGATAGGTGTAAAACTAATTGGAACTCAATGGTTTATTTGTTGCAGAAATGATTCTCCAGAAAAGTCATTCTTAATATAATTACATTATACAAACGTAAAAAATTGAGTAGCAATCTTGAATGAGATGAACTCAAGAGCTTGTTATATATTTATCTACTGCATTACAGAGGGTAGACTTGGGAACTGCCCCAATGATGCTCTCTTTTTTCTCTCCATCCTTGAAAAATAAGACTGTAGGGATACTCCTGATTCCATACTTTCCTGCTACATTCGGAGATTCATCGGTGTTGAGCTTGAAACATTTAACCTTTCCAGCATATTCCTTGGCCAAATCGTCGATAATAGGTGCAATCATACGGCATGGTCCGCACCAAGGTGCCCAGAAATCTACTATAACAGGTAGTTCACTTCCAAGAACAAGACTGTCCCATGTAGTTTCAGTTACTACTTGAACTGCAATTTATTGAAGATTTCATATCAGATTTTATCCTAATTTCCTCAGAAATTTCGTGCAGTTGTGGAAACACAATAGAGAAAGCATTACAATATCTATAGCAGAATTCTCAAACAATTTCTACATGAATCAAAATGCCTAGAAAGTCTGTCATGGAATGCTATGTCACCCGGACTCTTCATATTACCTTCGAGTACCCGTGTCGGACACTCGACACTTGTACATGGACACTCGGACGGTCGGACTTGGACACTTTTTTTAGGCCAAAAACATGTATATTTTTCCAAATGTTGCTGAGTCAGATACTTGGACACATATCAATGTCGGACACTTATAGCCGAATTCGAGTAACATAGATGGAATGTATATATGGTAAATTCTCCTTCCATGAAAAGATGTAATCAGGCAAATACTCGGGTTAGCTGGTCAGGTTTAACCGAGGACCGGAAAATTGTGAGAGCCAACTATTTCGTGCCATGAACATAATTATGCAAATACTAAGATTGGCTTGTCAGGTCTGAATGAGAACTGGAAAATTGTGAGAACCATATATTTTGCACTTGAATGCATAGTTCTGAGTTCTGACAACCAATAAACAACATACAAGAAAGTGCAAAACATTTGGTTCTCTGATTCTTATATAGGCCAGATTTTTTATATTCATATTCATATCCATATTATAATTGAGGACATTCTAAACGAAATTGCAACTTCCAGTTGAAAGAAAATTATGTTCCTTTCTATATTGTAGATAAGAACCAAGGTATAGAATAAGTCTTTTTGCTTAAAGAAAATGTATATCAATGCCTGATGGTTGTCGATGCCTAATATTCATAAACATGAAACAAATTATAACTAAACTAATTAGGTTTTATCGATGTACAATTCCTGTTTGTGTGTGTATGCGTGGAGGAGAAAGGAGAGGAATGGACCTGTATCTACAACAGCTTTACAGACAATGCCAAGGGCAGGGCGCCTCAGATTGCGCGAACCAGAAGAAGAAAACGAGACAGCAGCAGCAGTCAATCTGTTGGTGTTACATGAACTTGGAAGAAAATTATTAACCTTCTTATCTTGCATGGAAAAAGGAAATGAATGATGATGAGAGTAGTGCAAAACACTAGCTCTTGCACTAGTACTTGATACCATTGAAGAACTCACTTGGAAACACTTCTCCATACTCTCACTTGGGTAAATAATGAATGGCTTGTTCTTATTCTATCTATACAAAACAAAACAGATGGAGTCCTAAAAGAGTGATAGAGAAGAAGAATAAGAAGGTAGTTTGAATTACTTTTTTATTTCCTTCACATAATTTCTTAAATTTGCTGTATCTTTAAATTTTTTTTGTGAAGTTGTGAAGGGAATAAAGTGGATATGGTGACAAGGTATGTAAGGTGCTTGTGGTGCTGATTTCATGTGGATGATATTATATACAATGCTCATCCTTCCAAGTTAAAGCTTGTCCTCACAAAACTCTTAGATGGGTCAGCACTAGCTTTATGCATTTGATTCTGAAAAAATCTACTTGTTATATTTTCACTCTCACAAGTAGTTTAGTTACTATGCTTCAGAAAGTTCAGTTATTTTAGATCTGTTCAAAAACACTCGACTCTGCCATGCAGGAGCACCTATAAAAACAGTCTCTCTCTCTCTCTCTCTCTCTCTCTCTCTCTCTCTCTCTCTCTCTCTCTCTCTCTCTCTCTCTCTCTCTCTCCCTCTCTCCCTCTCCCTCTCCCTCTCCCTCTCCCTCTCCCTCCCCCTCCCTCTCCCTCTCTCTCCTTCTCCCTCTTCCTCTCTCTCCCCCTCCCTCTTCTACACAGACACTGATCTTTCCTCTCTCTCCCCCCTCCCTCTTTTACACAGACACTGAACTTTGTACCTATTCCAGTTTTAGTTTAAGTAAAATATTAACCGCACATGACACATGATCTCAAGTGTCATATGCCCATTTATAACTCAACATATCGTCATATATGAGTATGAGCTGGTAAACGCTGTTTATGATGATAATGCATTTCCCAGATAATTTACAATTTCAGCTTTTAGAGTAACAATTCAGAGAACTGTGCATCAGATAGGGAGCAGAGTTCTACAGAATGAGGGCTCGATATAATGTCCCATAAATTCACAATGCAGATTCTACAAGCTTTTTAAAAATGCTAAAAAGTACCCTTCATCTAAATTCTGTTTTTGTCAAAATCTTTATCCTAGTAATAGAGCTCATTAAAAATATTCCTGGATTTGAATGGAACCCGAAGTATGAAATACAATTCAGAATACATGAATTGCGCACCTAGCACAAATTTTGAACTTGGCGAACTCTAAATATGAGATGCAGCATCTGTAACTTGTCATAATACTCCACATGAAATGACTATATTACAGCTTTTAACTCGACAAAAGCTGATTAAGACAAGTCTAAACTTATTGAAACCAAATCTTTCATTTATTATTCCTACAGATTTCAGCTGATCTCTTGTTTAAGCTCAAACCCTCTATTGTGTAGCTCCTAGAATTGATGGACCGAATACAAAGAGTCATGAAATTGTATATTTTGAAGTCAGATCAGTTACAAGTGTAGTAAGCTTAAGTGCTCAAATCCTCTATTAAGTAAGCTGACCTCCTTACAATGTTAGGCATCAAAGTGCTTTCAGTTTGGTAATTCTTTTTCATAATGTATAAAATGTACATACACTTATATTCAATACGAACAAACCTGGAAAGGAATAATCCTGAAATTTGCCTGCTGGTGCTTTGGTGAGAGTTGCTTAGTCTTCGATTCATTTTGTGTTTGTATCGTTCACTCTTAAAAGTGCTCCCTGACGTCTGATTCTTGTTTCAATATAATGTTGGAATTCCATTAGTTCAGCTTCTCAGAAACAGAAGTAAAAGTGTGTCCAGGCAGAGTCAAGCTCGTAATCTGACAAGATACTGCTTTCTGGAAAAATGTATCTGAAGCCTCACGAATGACTTGAAGTGCCAGTAAAATTAAATGTCAAACTAATTGTACTTACCAAAACAAACAAAAACATTTTTCGATCAGAGAAGTGAATTGACCATGTCTGATCACAAGTAGTAGATGCTATAATAGAAACATAGCTTCAAATATTGCAAAGTGCTGAGATTCAAAATAACAGAGATATAAGTAGTACATCACAGCTTTCGACATTAGCATCACGTCAGCATTAGTGTATCAGAATCAGGACATATTTGTAAATAGCATTGTTAGTATTTATATAGTTGATATTAGAAAGTTAGTTAGTTAGTTAGATCTGATTTCTCTTTTCTCTGTATAGCTTCAATTGTGTAAATACATTTCAAGCTACTATGTGATCAATAATGGAGTTCATAACAAATCTGAAGCTTCTTGTGTTTAATCACGATTGATAACATGGTATCAGAGCCATACATTCTTGTCATCTTCTTCGTTTTATGTCTTCGCATCGATTCAAGTAAGATCGTTACATAATTTCTTGATCTGATCCTACGATTTGTTTTCATTCTATACAATACTTGTAATCTGTTCGATAATCTGATTGTTGAAGATCTTTGGTGTAATCTGTATGTAATTGTAGTTTTATACTATTTTTTCCGTCTTCGTTTTTGTTTTGAGTTTGTTACTGATTGTACGGAATTCGATTTCAGATCTCTGAAAATTCGATCTAATCGATCTAAGTTTCTCCAAACATCTAAATCAATCGTAAACACTTTTCGAATCATCGTCCTTCTCATTTATCTCATTTATCTGAATCTTACTCTAAAAACAAAACTTGTTTCTCAATTGATTTGACTCATGGCTGCTCAAACTGAGAATCAGATAGAATTGACACAAGATCCTTCTAGTGTGTATTTCTTGCATCCTTCAGATAATACTGGCATGAAACTAGTCAATACACCTTTTGATGGAACTTCTTATGGAAATTGGAAGCGTTCTATGGTCATAGGTCTCACAACGAAGAATAAGATGTCGTTTGTTGACGGAACACTCATTAAACCTGTACTTACAGATCATAAATACAAGTTTTGGTCTCGTTGCAATAGTATGATCACAGGATGGATTATTACTGCTTTAGATCCTCAGATTGCAGCAAGTATACTGTACGTTGATACCGCAAGAGCTATCTGGCTTGATCTTGAAGAGCGCTTTGGTCAAGCATCTTCAGCACAGTTATATGCTTTGGAACAAGGAATTTTTCAGATTTCACAAGATACACTTGCCATTTTTGAATACTATACTCAGTTGAAGAAAATCTGGGATGAGATTGATAATCTCAAACCCTTACCTAAATGTGAATGTGCACAGTGTACTTGCAACATTACTCAGAAGGTTCTCAAGCTTCAACAGGATCAGAGGCTCATGTTTTTTCTTATGAAAATGTCTAATGAATTTGCTAATGTGAGATCTCACATATTGATGATGGACACACTACCTACCCTACAACAGGTCTATCGAATGCTACTCCAGGAACAGAGGCATAAAGAGATTTCTAAGCTAACAGTACAGGAGCCTGTTGCTTTTGCTGGTCAGAATAATTTTAGACAGTTTCCTAACACTGGTTATCAAGGTCTTCCAAAGTTCAATAGAACATTTTCTGCTGGGAAATTCAATTCTGGAACTGGTTCAACAGGTTTTCAGCAAAGGAAAATCAACTATTTTTGTGACCATTGTAAAATTCCAGGTCACAGCAAGGAAAGATGTTTTAAATTGATTGGATATCCACCTGGTTTCAAAACCAATCAGCAGAGGAAATTTGCAGCTTGTACTACAACCGATACAACTGATGAATCCCAGTCTATCAAAGAATCATCTGATAATGGAGATGGATCACAGTCTTCTAACATTTATGTGGAGTAGTATAATCAGCTTATGCAACTTTTGGCTCAGAACAACATTTCTGAACAGGACAATTCTTACTCTGGCAATGCACTTTTGGCAGGTACCTCTTATTGTTTATTGTCCTCATCTCGTGCAAATAATTGGATTATAAACAGTGGGGCTTCTGACCATATGTGTTCTTCCATGAATTTTTTTCACACCATTAAAGAAATTTCTGATAAAAATTTTATAACTATCCCTGATGGAACTAAAGTCCAAGTCATTCATGTTGGAAATATAAAGTTGAACAATCTTATAGAACTTACTGATGTTCTATTCGTCCCTTCTTTCAAATTCAACTTAATTTCAGTTTCTAAACTTGTTCAGAATACTACTCATGTCATTTCTTTTACTTCCGATTCTTGTCTGCTTCAGGAGCATTCAATGAGTCCACCCAAAATTCTTGGTAAAAAGTTTGATGGGCTTTACTTTGTTGATGAGGACTTCTTCTCTCACACTGCTGTTCGACCTTCCTTGTCATGTACACTGAATAGAACTTTATAGTCTATTATTCATCATCAACCTGTAGCTAATGTTGTTGTTAATTCTAAGCTTGATGAAGCTAAATTGTTTCACCTTAGACTTGGGCATTTGCCTTATTCAAAACTCAGTACAATTGTAAAGCACTTAGATATAAATGCTTTATCTGATTGTGTTTGTGCCATTTGTCCTGCTGCAAGACAGCATCGTTTGTCATTTACTTCTAGTGAAATTTATACTTCAAAAATATTTGAACTACTTCATTTAGACGTCTGGGGTCCATATCACTCTGTCACACACAATGGTTGCAAATATTTTTTGACAATCGTTGATGATTTTAGTTGAGCCACCTGGGTGCACCTTATGGAATCTAAACTTGATATTGTTGCTATTCTAAACACTTTTCTTCGATATATTCACACGTAATTTAGTACTAGTGTCAAAATCATTCGTACGGACAATGCACTAGAGCTTTGCCATGGTAAAATTTTAGAACTTTATCAGTCTCATGGGATCTTGCATCAAACTAGTTGTCCTGACACACCCCAACAAAATGGGGTGGTCGAACGTAAACACAAGCATTTGATGGAAACTGCTCGTGCACTGTTTTTTCAATCTAATTTACCTTCTCGTTATTGGGGAGACTGCGTACAATGTGCTGCCTTTCTCATTAATCGAATGCCAGTTAAGAAATTAGGCAATATCACTCCATATGAAATCTTGTTTGATAGTGCACCAGATTACTCTTTACTCCGTTATTTTGGGTGTTTATGCTTTGTTTCCACTTCTAAATAGTCTCGAACCAAACTCGAACCCAGGGCTCATCCATGTGTCTTTCTTGGTTACCCGGCTGCTACCAAGGGATACAAGTTACTCGATTTAGTTACTAATAAAATTATTATTTCTCGAGATGTGAAGTTTCATGAAAAAAAACTTTCCCTTTCATATGACTGCATTGCCTTCCATACCCGTTACTCAATTTTTTCTTCCAGCTCATGTTAATCCTGAGGCCCATCATTGTGTTGATTTACCTGATGTTTTTTATCAATCTCCCTCATCATTTTCTACAAATAATCCATCAGAATCATTTGATACATCTAGTCATTCTCATACTCCACCGGTTATTGAACATGTTGTTAGACGTTCTTCTAGGCAGGTTCATAAGCCGACTCATTTACATGATTATGTTTGTAATCTTGTATCTTTCCAACCTCTTCCAAATGATCACAAAGCTTTTTTATTACACACATCTTCTATAAAAGAACCAACCTCTTATGCACAAGCTTCCCTTGATCCACGTTGGGTTCAAGCTATGAACCTGGAACTTCAAGCATTAGAGAGTAATAATACATGGGATTTAGTAACCTTGCCTCCAAGAAAGAAGCCCATCGGCTGTAAGTGGGTGTTTAAAACTAAACTTAAAGCAGATGGTTCCATTGAGCGTTTTAAAGCACGATTGGTTGCGAAGGGTTTTAATCAAAAGTATGGAATTGACTATCAGGAAATATTTTCTCCAGTTGTAAAAATGGCAACAATCCGCAATATTCTTTCCCTAGCTGCTCACAACAAATGGAAGATATTTCAACTCGACGTTAATAACGCCTTCTTTCATGGTGAGCTCCATGAAAAGGTATACATGGTGGTGCTTGAGGGATTTCCCAACCCTGAGAACAAAGTGTATCATTTGAAGAAATCCATTTATGGTTTAAAGCAGGCCAGTAGAGAGTGGTTTGCAAATCTGTTACATGAGCTCAAATGTCAGGGTTATGTACAATCCAAGAACGACTATTCCTTGTTTACTAAGCGTTCTGGTACTGACATTACAATTGTTGCCGTTTATGTCGACGACATAATAATAACATGTACTAATCTTGATACCATTACGACTTTCAAGGAACATCTTCACAAGTGTTTTGGAATTAAAGATCTTGGCTACTTACATTTTTTTTTTGGTCTTTGAGGTTGGCTACACTGAGTCTGGTATAACTCTGACTCAAGCTAAATTTACTAAAGAGTTAATGGCTGATTCTGGTCTTACTAGCTTCAAGAAAGTATCTACTCCTTTACCATTAAACTTGAAGTTATCAGCTGACACAGGGGATCTTTATGTTGATCCAGTGCTTAACAGAACTCTCGTTGGCAAACTTAATTTTTTAACCAACACAAGACCTGATCTATCTTATTCTGTGCAAACACTTAGTCAGTTCATGCATTTACCACGATCACATCATTTTGAAGTTTTGGAGCATGTCCTACACTATGTGGCTTGTACAGCTGGCCAAGGAATTGTCCTTAATGGATCAAATGCTTTAACTCTCAAGGCCTATTCTGATTCTAATTGGGCTGCTTGTCCCAATACTAGAAGATCTGTATCTGGTTATTTACTTCTTCTCGGTTCATCTCCCATCAGCTGGAAATCTAAGAAACAGACAACTGTTTCAAAATCCTCTTCTGAAGCTGAATATCGGGCGATGGCTGCAGCTGCTTCTGAGGTTGCTTGGTTAGTGCGTTTACTTGATGACATTGGCATTACTAATCTGCAACCCATCACCCTATTCTGTGACAACCAGTCTGCTATGCACATTGCCACGAATCCAGTTTTCCACGAGAGAACAAAACATATCGATATTGATTGCCATTTTACCAGGGATAAAGTGCTTGAAGGACTCATTCAATTATCATATTTGCCCACTAATGATCAATTAGCCGATTTGTTTACCAAGATTCTTCCATCTCCTCAGTTTAATATGTTAAAGTCCAAGCTTGGCATGAGTTTCCCCATCCCTAGCTTGAGGGGGGTTGCTGAGATTCAAAATAACAGAGATATAAGTAGTACATCACAGCTTTCGACATCAGCATCACATCAGCATTAGTGTATCAGAATCAGGACATATTTGTAAATAGCATTGTTAGTATTTATGTAGTTGATATTAGAAAGTTAGTTAGTTAGTTAGATCTGATTTCTATTTTCTCTGTATAGCTTCAATTGTATAAATACATTTCAAGCTACTATGTGATCAATAATGGAGTTCATAACAAGTCTGAAACTTCTTGTGTTTAATCACGATTGATAACAAAACAAATAGATCATAATCAACTAAAAACAATTTTGCACTCCACGGAAGGCAAGACTTAAATATGCAAGTTATTCAAAACACCCTGTTTGTTTGAGCTGTAATGCTGATCAACTGCAAATTGTATGTCGTTCATTAAACGTTCGATCATGGCGATCTTAAGCACGACAATATATAGTTACACTATCTCTGAACTGATTTGATAACTGCGATTCCTATTTCATCAAACTTGTAGTTTTACTCGTTCTTACAGTATCAGTCAGAAAAGAGAAGTGGTACATGATACGAGGGTGTACCCTCTGCGAAAGGTGTTTTTTCGTAGAAAAAGGTTGGAAATAAGAATGGTATGGGCTTGGGGTTGGATCTTCAATCTTGGATGTATCATTTGAGCATATTATTTAAAATATTTAGAGAAATTACTAAAAAAATTATTTTTTTTTACAATTTTGCTATTTATTTAAAATGTTTATAAAAATACGATTTTCAATTTTTTTACGTGTTTTTTAAAAATTGTAATTATTTTTTATTACATTCAAGTTTGATTTTGGTGTTACCCTATTGCAAAATTGTATTTGTAATTGTTATTTTAAAAATCTATTCTTGTCAATAAAAAATTTAAAAAATGAAAAATTACTACTTTTTATAAAAACCTCAAATATTTTTGAGAAATTAATTTAAATATTGATTTAATTATCATTATTTAATAATTTTGAGTCATTGATTTAGTTTATATCAGATATGTGTATTAATAATATAAATAAAGATAAAAATAATAGAAATAAAATTGGTTTCACACAGGACTCAGTCTCGTATCCACCTTAGGGATAAAAACATGAAAAATGATAAATGTAATTATTTTTTTAAAAAAAAAAATAAACAAAATTAACAATTCTGAAATGATTATTTATTTTTATTTTTTTAAATTTACTAACCAAAATAACCATTCCCAAATGATTATTAACTTTTATTTTTTTCAATTTATTAACTTTTTTACGAAATGGTAGCGCATTTTATAACATTATATATGTGTATTTTATTATTTTGCATAAAAACTAGTGGGACAAATAAATAAAAAAAATAACCATAATTTTAATATTTTGATAGTTAAATCGAAAATAACATATATAAAATTATTATATTATTATATTTCAGCTTCTTCTTTTTCATACTTCCCGAACAGGCTCGCTTACAGGAGGCCCAAAAACAATCTGTGCTGTATTGGAGGCTGAATGACCACTGTGGTGGCCACTTGTAATAATACCTATAATTATTATTTTCACAGGCCAAAACCCTTCACAACCTCCAAGTTTTGTGCACATATACATACAGATTTTATGTTCCAAAACATGAGTTCAAACAACATCAAGTGCCAAAGCTCCCATGAAACAGATGGAGACATAAATAACCCATATCTCAATATTTATGGCCCTGAGGTTGTTTTCTCTCCTTTCTTGCAACCCCTTTTTGTTTTTTTGTTTAATTCATATGTTTTCTTGGTTTTCTTGATTTTCTTGCTTCATATATATACACTGTGTTTGTGTGTGTGTGTGTTTTTAATTGTTAATGCTTGTATGATTAAATGTGTAACTGGTAATGGTGTGTTTTGTGATTGTTGTATTAATGATGAGGAAAATGCGATGGTGGTACTAATGCTAGGAAGGATTAAGTTGAATAAAGATAGGATTTTTTTTATTATTTTATTTTGGGGAGGGGGGGGGGTTAGGATTTGAGAAGAGGGAAACTGAGTTTTGGAAAGTATTTCGCAGAATGGGGAAATAAAGGAAAGATACCTGACTAAATTACGATGTGGTAACAAGTTACTTGGTGGTGACCCTAAATGTCACTTTGGGTTAAAAAATGGTCCAAAATGTCACTTCTAAAAATAATGTCCCAAAATGTCACTTACATCGTGTAGCGTTTAAACAAAAAGCCCAAAACGCTACATCATGTTACTTTTTTTATTTTAATGTGCAAAACGTGACAGAGAGTAGAGTTTTGACACCAAAACGCTACATGATATAGCGTTTTGCATCATAACGGTACATGAAGTAACGTTATGGCTCTAAAAAAATTAAAAAAGGGAAGCAAAACGCTACATCGTGTAGGCGCTACACGATGTAACATAGTGAAGTGATATTTTGGGCCATAATTTCCAGAAGTGACATTTTGGACCATTTTTCACCCCAAAGTGACATTTTGGTCCATTTCTCCAAGTTACACGATATGAAAAGATGGCCCAAAATATTGTATATAATGCTTTTGTTGAAAAAAAACGGCGGTACATTGTGGGATATATGAACACATTTGTAACATGCGGATTGCATTAGTATTTACAAACTTATTTTTGGATTATGGTATTTTAAGCCTATCTTTCCCTTTATGTGGTAATTTTTCCAACACCTGAAAAGAATGATGTTACTTGCCATAGATTTTTCTTCAGCCGCATTGTAAAAAAATTGTGTAATATTTGGATGGGGATTATGCAATAGCAACAAGCTATCATTAGCCATTTGCCAGTTTAGTTCGCCATTAATGTTACTATTTCGGGTTTTCTAGTTACAAGTAGATTTCTTGTGTTCTGCCCTTGCAAAGAAAATTAGGGATTTACAGTTTACATATGTAGTGCTAGATAATGCTTCTTGGAAACCACACTGTCAAAAAACCTGATATTTCTTTCTGTTTTAGATTTACCTGTGAATTTAACCTATACGACATTATTGTAGTGGACAGTTACAATCATGTAGCCTTTCATGCTTGTTACACCTTAGTATAATGCTTTACTTGTCGATATGGCGCAGGCAAAAGCAGATGTTGTCTTTAAGCTTCCAGAGGCAGACTCCACTTTGAACTTCCAAGTAGGTTTTATGACAATAGATATCGCATTTCATTCAGTTATCTGAAGTTGGAGCATTTTTTAATTTATCTTTTTTGTATTATGTCATAGGACATGCAAGGACTTGTCACCTGGGTGCTAGCTGAAGGATTCATGCCGTCCTGGATTTTCATTAAAGTAAATAATTACGCACAAATCATTTTTTTATATCTTTTTTATTACTAAAAAAAATTGATATAACCATTTCTTTGTTTGAGAAGGATTTGTCTTTTTCAGATTCGCATGTGCATATCATATATAATTTTTGCGGTGTGTGTAATGCTGAATTGTCTTTCGATATGCAGAACAAACCCCTGATTCCCAAAGTTGTTATGCTTTATGTACCTGGCCTTGACGCAGGTCTTTACTTGTCACAGTCTAAGGTACTCCACAGTTTCAAAGAGTACTGTGGCGTTCCAAGAGCAGTGTCAGCTCTAAGGTTGGTGACATTTATGTTTTCTAGCAGAAAATTGGATTCATGTGTTGCATTTCTTGAAAGTTTATTCTTCTGGTTTTTTGTTTGTTGATAGCTGTGTAGCAGATGGTATACAGACTATAGATGCTCTTCTTACATGCAAGGTGAAAAGAAAAAGGGATTTTGCTCAGCCTATTTGCAAACCTGTTCAGAATCAGAGTTCTGATCAAGGTATACGCCAGCTATAAAGTTGTAGACTTGTAGAGTAGTGCTTTCTGGATTAAAAGAAGTAAAATAGTAAACTATTTTCGATGCAGGGACCTGTGATTCTGTTTTAGATCTATCCTTTGGTGATCTCCCGAAAGATTTACCATTTCCCCTGTCATATTACACACTCACAGAGACCGAACTAGAACAAAATGGTTACTTCCGTAGTCAACCAGGTGACAATATATATAGTACACCCTTTCCTTTTTATTTTTTATTCCCTTCACCTTTAAGTTGTTTGGTTGTCCTTGATAAAGCTAATGAGATACATCGTTGGTGCAGATTTTGTTTCAACTCTTCCGTCTCCTTCAGGAGCTCCTACCCACGAAATATTGGCGCTTGATTGTGAAATGGTAAGGCAGGGTTCAGACGTTCAGTGTTGTTCGATGTTTCTGGACAATTTCTGGAAGTGCCATATCATTATTATCTGTATATTATATTTCTTTTCAAATGTTGAAGTTATGCTGTATATTCGTTCTTCTTTGTTCTTTCAGTGTATCACTAAAGAGGGATTTGAGCTCACGAGATTGACAGTGGTGGATATTAAGGGACAGGTAATTTTTTAAAAATCTTTTGCTTCTTTTATAGAAAGTAACATAGGAAATATATTCAATTTTAATGTCTTTTGATTCTCCATGGCTTACAAACTTGCACTTTTGTCGCTTCCCTTTTTACTGGTTCTACATATTCAATTTCAATATATGACCTTCATTAACCCCAAGGGTATGACCCTCCTTTTGCTCTACTTTTGTGTAAAGATTCCAACCATTTTGCTATGTATGAAATGTGTAACATGAACTTTGGTGTAATTTTATTCCTCTGTATTAATTAATGACGTTTATACCCATATACTCATTAATTAAACCAAATTCATTCCCCTTATATGTCCCAACAATTTACCCCTCTGTAATTAGATTCATAAATTATTAATTTAATAAGTATAAATAAATAAATTTAGAAATCTATTAAATTTTATGAGTTCAACTTCCAAGATAAATGAATAGATATAATTGTTTTAGTTTATTGGTGAACATAGCTAGTAACACATGTTCAATTGTTTTACTATATATTTTCTGGTTATATCTTTGACAGGTGTTACTGGATAAATTGGTAAAACCATCGAACCCGATTACTAATTACAATACCAGGTACGTATTCTGAAACTTAGATATATGCCTGCATATAAATTATGCTGTTTCTGTTAGATTGTTACCTATATCAAGTGCTTTCAGTTTTTGCCTGCTATGTGAAATGTTTAGATCTGTTATTACAAGTTCTAAAATTTCATCTGAAGGAAAATTAGAGGTTCACTGCAGGATGGAGATAAGAGGACATTAGATAGGAAAAGTGAAGTGTTGAAATAAGATTGTGAAAGTTGTAAAAGACATGTCTAGGAGAATGGAATGAGTAAACAGTGGGAGGAGGAGGTAACGAATTATAGGAATATTTGTGGAATGAGCTTAAGGAAGGATAATATGCCTACATTGTAATAAATAGCCCCTATTAAATCAATATGTCTTTATGCGATTTAATTTAATTATATTTTAACCGAATCAATTTCGGCATTGTTTCTCTCGCTGAATGCAAGTGATTGCTGCATAAAAGTCTGCAAGTTTTTAAATCTCAAAAGCTAAAGCACTGATTTTTCTTTTTCTAAGCATAAAATAGCTGCAATTATAGGGGCAAGACCTATGCAAGGAAATGAATTATGCATTGTAAACTTGTGCCCTGGACCAACTAACCGATGAAGGATGTTAAATTCACCTCCACCTACTTGGGTTGATGTCTTCATTGAGCCTGCAATTAAACAAACCCCAGGTGGCATGCTTGCGGCTCGGTCGAGTTTTGAACTATTTGCGACACCCCAACCCCGGATTGTATGTCAACACACCATAGACCGATCCCAAGTTTACTATCTTATTTAAAATTAGTAGACTTAAGTTGTAGACATAGGCTTATAAAGATTTTCAAATTTAACCAACCTAACCCATGTGGGATATAACAATAAAAGATTTAATATAACATCTAAGACCAACTCTGCAAACTGAACACTCATGCAAATCTACCTTCTGAGAACAAAGCCTTAGCCCGCTGGGCTTGCAACTTTGTTTAGACATGCCAAATTTGATTGTATGAGAAAGGCACTGTTATATGGTGGCTGAGACTTTACTTGATTGTGCAGGTACAGTGGCATCACACCTGAAATGTTGGATCCAGTGACTACTACCCTTGAAGATATTCAGGTGCACATTAAGCCTATCTTTTTTCGGTTATAACACGTATCAAATTTCTAACTTGCATAATCTATGTGCCTTTGGTGCATACATACCACATACTATTTGCAGGAAGAATTTTTACAACTGGTTCACGCAGAAACAATTTTGGTTGGGCATTCATTGGAGAATGATTTGTTAGCACTAAAGATATCTCATCGTCTAGTGATTGATACATCAGTTTTGTACAAGCATTCACGTGGTGGCACCTATAAATTGTCACTTCGTATGCTCACTCGAAAGTATTTAGATAGAGAGATACAAGAATCAAGAAATGGACATGATAGTATTGAAGATGCAAAAGCTACTTTGGAACTAGCGTTATTGAAAATAAGACATGGTAAGTGTTTATATTTATTTTAACAACTCACTCTTGATATTAGATTTTTTCAATATTAAGGGCATTAAAATATTGCCTTTAAAATATTATTAACTTTCTAGATTAAGTTAGGTTTATTTCTTTTTATTTTTTCTTTTCCCTGTTGTTGGAGTTTAGACAAGGATGAACTGCTTAAAATATGATAAATCTGGTACCTAAATTTTGTCACTTGTGCTCTCCGATGCAATCGAAAATGGATAAGAATATAAAGTCATCTTAGCTTAGTCAACATTTTGGTATGCTCAAAAAATTCAAATGGTATGCTTCCCCGAAAATGGTTACCTGTAAATTGTAACGCATATATATTTAGTGGTTTATTTTCAAAGCAAAGTCACTCACTGTCTGGAATGTTATGTATACTTTTTTTTTCTTTTTTCTTTTTAAATTTCGGTTCATAATTAATAGTAGAATGTAATTCTTTTAATGAACTTTGAGCATAAACTTTAGTTGTCATGCTATTAACTTCTCTTAACATTTTTAGTTGGTTTCCGAAGAATCATGTTTACAACATTTACCCGCATTTCTGTGTATTTACTATTCATCATTCTTATAAAATTTGGAATTCCGATATTCACATTGAGTAAAGGAATGTTTATCAGAGTCCTGTTCAATTATTTCTCATTTTACGTAATTCCCTTTTACTTCAGTAAAGGAGATGTGAGACAGTGGGAGCAAGCAATTTTGTCGTGATCCTCTTCTCCGCAAGATGCTTTCATCTGGAGATAATAAGTTTATTATAAATTATGATGACATTGGGATTCTCTTTTGAAGAGGCATCTGTTCTTATTCTTAATATCATCCAACCCAATATTAGAGGGAGTTTTTATTAAATTTAGGCTTAATTATAACTTAACCCTTAAAGTATGACACACTGTACACATAAACCCTTAAAGCAAACAGTTGTATATTTTAACCCTTCAAGTATGACACACTGTACAAATTTTTTTGTTCAAGGGTTCATGTGTACATCAGGTTATACTTTAAGGGCTAAATTATAATTAAGCCTTAAATTTAATACAGAACTTATATAAAAATTTATGAAACTATATTTTTTAATATTTTTTACAGATACAAAATTAACTCCTCCATCTGGTTAAATGGTAACAGTAACTAGGAATATGGAAAAAAGAGTAAACCACAATCTTTGTTTCTTTCGACTGCTTGGATCTAGGTCGACAAAAAAGCCCCATTCATATAATTTCTATGTGGATTTCAGTAAATATATATATTAACAATTAACATAGTTAGGTATATTGATTCTAGGCAGCATAATATGTTTGTGATCTTCAACTTGTTCCAGTGTAATTGTAAAAAAGGATCAATCCTCCGGGAGAAAACCAGATGAAATTTTTCATCATATCACTTGAAAGTGTATTATTTTGTCCGGATCAACGGACAATGCTTCGTTTAATTCTGTAACCATTATTCTATGTTTGCTCTATTGATCATTGTTTTTTTTAATTTTCATCATGGGAAATGAGTATTGATGTTTTTTATATTAAGGAAGCCTTTAATGCCATTGCTTATCTTAAGACTCTGGTTTTACTGGAAATTATGTGACGTAGTAACTTAATTTCTGTTGCTTTTGTCTGGCTCTGCTGCTTCTACTTAGGTCCTGAATTCGGTGCACCTCCTTCATTCACGCGAAAGAAACTACTTACGGTGTTAGGTGAATGCGGCAAAACATCGTCTGTTATTGACAACATATCTGTTGTGAAGCGGTATGCATCTGAGTCCTCCAATGCAATTCCAGTATCATCTGATGATGAAGCTCTAATAAAAGCCAAAAAAGAGGTACTCTGAATATTCATTTTCTGTAAAATCTTGAGAGAGTAGGTGGGAATATGTATAATCAGTATTGCAACTTGCTCTTTTACTCACAGGTGAAGAATGAAAAGGTGCATTTTGTATGGGCACAATTCTCAGAATTAAATGCCTTTCTAAAGAAGCAAGCAGAGGATGATGCTAAATTGAAGGAAAAACTTGCAGAGATGGTAGCTTTAATTACTTGTACCAAGTTGTCTAGAGGAAGAAAAACCATCAAGTGCAAGATTACCTCTGAATTGAAGGACATCCTTCATCAATTAAATACCCGTGTCAAAGCTTTGTACACCAGTTTACCTACAAATACCATGCTAATCATTTGCACTGGTCACGGGGACACTGCAGTTGTCCAGAGGTACGCATATCATTAAACCTCCGTATTTTTTCAAAACTTACCCACCGATTTTTTTTATCTTCATATATGCGTTAACAAAAGTGGTCTGATATCCTCCAGGCTCCAGCGGTGTAGTAAGATAACATATTACAAGTAGTGATAAACATATTGATTTCACATAAAAGTATCTTGTATAAATTTAAATTCATACAGACGATACCTGACCGAGTGGTGATCGATTTGACATATAAGTATCTTGTTTAATTTAAAGTTTAGAGGCTATGAGCAAATTCTCCTAAATTGCCTGTACAGGTATTCTTGATCATGCATTTGAATGCTATAAGGCTTGTTATAGCTAAATTGGTTAATTTATTTATTTTAATTAATTTAGACCATTGGGGGTTGGTCTAAATTGTTTGTAATCATTATACTTTTCGAAACCCTGTAACTGGAAATTCGTAAACTCAACACGGTGTGTTTACGTGTTCCAAAGAAGATTGATTTTCCTTCCAGTGGTATTCCTCTTAAAATTTATTTAGCTACATTATAATTTTTCATTTCTTTTATCATTTGAAGATTGAGGAGAATGCTGACTCAGCAAGTGGAAACTGCTACAAACCGGGAACACATAATCAAAGTTTTGGAAGAGCTGCAAGCCCAAGCTGAAGTAGGGTTGTGTTTTGTTGGAGTGAAGCACTAAAATACGATGATCTGACCGCTTGTTTACTTGAACACCAAAGCTTTTACAAGGCTGAGCATTCTGACACAGTGGAAAGTATAATTTTGAAGGTGCAAAAATTCTGACACTTGAGAAAAGGAACTATTCTGTTATAATCCACCGCCCTGGTTTCTTGTCATCCCCACACCTTGGATCCAAGAATGACTGGAGAAGCAGCAGTCGGAATCTACATTAAGGTTACTATTGCTGTGCTGAGAAATTTAAAGGCCGTTTTTACTGCTATATAGAATATATAGGTATTGAAAGACCACAAATGTATAGGTACTTCATATGCTAATTCAACTACAGTTATATTTTTACTAATGTGTAAAAAAAAATCCGTGTATGAACTGAGGATGCACTGGTGATGAACCATAAATTAAAATGAAATATTTAGCATTTGTTTGATTTCTAGTTGATACAATTCTGAATGTCGGAAAAAAATAAAATCAAATTGATTAATTTTCATGCCATTTCCCTCCGGATCTACATGCATGTACCGTATAAAAGCGTTTATCAAGGTTCATATGATTGATTTTGTAAAGGTAATTTTTTTATTTGATCAAATATTAGCTTCAAATACTAGTTATCTATAAATGCTCTGTATTTTAGTATTTTTTGGAAAGAAAATGTTCAATAATTTAAATTATTTAAGATTTATCATGCTTGTCACATACTTTTCCCCATATATTAACAGGATGTTGCATTCATCATACAGAAATATACGAACTCAATGTTTTCCCAGTGAAACTAAAATTCTACACTAGCACAGGTTAAGAGCATGGTCATTCTCAAATATAATGTGTAAACAGGCAGCCTAATATTAACATATGTATCATTATGAAGGCAAACAAGGTTCAAATAAATCACACACTCAGTTATAAGAGTTTACAATAAGCCCATTACTTCCATGCAGAAGCAACAATCAAGATTCTGTCTAGCCACCCAAAATGAAGTGCATTTATCTCCTCCTTAACCTTGAATCTATCGCTATACCTCTTTATAAGTTCTCGAATTGAGACATTGACACTTGGACCAATAGGACAAGCTTCAAAACCAGCCATCATCATCCTCGCTCTCCATTTTCCAGCAACTTCATAGCGCTCTATCCTTTCCTCCCCTTCACATGCAACGACATTAACTATGTCACGTGCCAAACACTGTTTTTCGACATTCATCCTGTCCTGACTATCTCTTGGAAGAGTTGCATCTAGGGAGTCGAAGATGGCATAATAGTAATTGTAGGCTTCGACAAACCGTGGTAGGAATGGAGCAGTGTTGGTATTTACATCCTGTTCGACAACGGTTACAAGTTTTGGGTTCATGCTCTTAACCATCCTCAGAAGTTGATCTCTTTGGTTTACAGTTGAGACGCTCTCATCGGGCATGTGGTGCAGCTGGAAAGCAAAGTTCACAATCAATGCTTCATCAGGATGATGGTCCAGGATTGCAGGAGTTACTGCCTCTGTATTGGCTACCACAGCTTGGAACTCAAACGGCACTTCAAGTGCTTCAGCAAGTTGCTCCAGCCTTTGCCCAATGAGTTTAAGGCTTCCAGTTGCACGTTGCAAAGATTCAGGGTCGTCAACACCAGTTAATCTCAAAAGAGGCAGCTTCCCACGATAATTAGCAAGTGTTTGCAATAGAGTAATGTATTGACTTCCTTGGTTTATATCAAAATCTATTATGTGTACTTTGCTTTCATTTTCAAGAGCCTCTATGATTGCTCCATTTGCTGCCATAAATCCAAACCTAAAACAAGGGCATACCTCAAAGAGTACTTGCATGGCTGAAAGACGATCTAAAGACGGGGCTTCTTTGCATTTAAGAGCTTTATAAAGACCTTTTCCAGAGGTAGCCATTCGAGCTGCAAGAGCCTCCACCATGTATGCTGCAATTCTTTCAGAAGGTTCACCTTGAATTGAGACTCTCTGTCGTAGCTCATCTATCATGGTGGATGCATTCTCGACATTTCCGTTTGAAATTGTGACAGCACAGTCAAAAAGCAATTGCTTCGGACTATCATGTGGAATCATGGCTATTTCTTTGCTGCTGATGTTACTTATGTTAGATTCTAAAGAAGAAGATTCTTTTGGTGAGTCATTGATTGGTACATTGTGGACAGGGTTTGCCCATCCACTCTCAATTTCCATGCTCTGATTAGGACCAAACGTTGAATCATCTTCGTCATTTTCATCAAGAAGTTCCCTCTCCAGCTCCTGCAGCTTTAATCTCATCTGATCTTCATCAAAGTCCATTGCTTCTGTAAAATGACTTTCCAAGTAGTCTGACTGATAGTTGGACAGAGAAGAATCAAAATTTCTAGTGGCCGCATCAGGAGAGTTAGATAACCGTTGGGCTTCCACTAGCTGGACAACTTCACTGGATGGGGAGTCAAGTATGTAGTTTGGATCGTAACTCTCGGTGCTGTCAGATCCAGTCCCATAAAGGATCTTAGGTTTGTTAGAACTGACAATAGATGCAGACAAGCCAGATATCTTTTTGCTTCCAGATAGTGAGTAATGCTTACGATTTCCGTATGATGATGAAGAAGAACCAACTAAAGACATGTTTGACAAACAACTACAGATCTGTAAAGAAGTTGAACACAATTTCATTTAGTAGATGCATTGCCCTGAAAGAGAAGGCGAGGATGAAGAAGAAACGGAAATGGTTCTGGCCCAAAATTCAGTAAGAAATATCAGTGGAGCAATCAATTCAATTAGAACGTACACTGTACTATCATATTGGAGATTTTAAATTAAGCCAGTAAATCAAAATGATAAAAGTTCAGACAATATTGTACCTATGTTGGAGTCACTACCACCTTAAATAATGTGCATTTTAACATGCAGTTTTTTTTTCCAACAAGTTATAAATAGATGCAAATGGAAAGCAATGCCTGCATTACTACAAAAAATTCTCTTTTTCTGTACATTGCTGCAAAATTTCCAACACACAAATGACAAATTCGTACCAAAGAATCAAGATACCGTTGATTTCAGCAAGAAGAAACTAAAGCTACCTCTTTAAAGATAAATTCAAGTTTAGGTAATCATAAGAAAAATGGAATTATAATAAACTAAGTGGAAAACAAACCTGGTTTGCGAATTCACAGCTGATCAAAGTATTAATTATCCTTAGTCTGGGCTATCTGTAATGGCATCAAAGAGGCAGTATCAATTAAAGAGTAAAAGTTCGAACGACAACCTCCACCTGTGTCAATTCAAGTACTAGTTCTAGGCAGACTTAATTATTTGAAGTGCTGGAATACAAGTTGCCTAATAAAATAGAACCCAAACACAAAAGGTAAGATATCCATGAACGTCTTCTAGCCAATTTGACCCAGCTATCCACTACGAGCATCTCTGACAACAACGGTCACTTGGCTCTCTAGATTAATATATATTATATAATATTAATGAACTATATTTAACAATTTTGGAAAATGTGTGGGTTCCTCAAGAACTAGCTATCCCACTCTTTTTATTCAAAAAATTGATGAGGAAGTGAGCAGTTGGTTCCAGAAGATGCAGAGAAGAAGAAAACAAAGCAAACTAAAATCAGGTAAACCTGACAGAGAAGAGAACTGGAGAGGCTGTTGGAGTTGCTATACTATCTGATCGTTTCAAGGTCTACATGTATTCCATTTCCATATTGTCATTAACTTGACAATGTTTACACTCTTCGACCAGAATAATCAATTAAGTATTAGTTCCCTGAATCTACACACAGAAGTTGGAAACAAACGCAATTCGGATTAATTTACTACCCATTAGACATGCCTAACCATCAAGAAAAGAATTTCAAGTTTGAGAATGATAGGTCCTCATCACACCCTTCGGGGAGCTGAGACGTTTAGCTCGACTACCGTATTCCAAATCCCAAGTATCCGAATCAGACACATACTTAGGATTTGGAGTAGGTAGTCGAGATGAACGTTTCAGCTCCCTGTGACCACCTGAAGGTTGTGATGAAGACCTATTAGAGAAACTGGGTTTCCATTAGATTACACCATCTATAATTTAAGAAAGCTCACCCTATAAATATAATCATGTGTCAGAGTCAAACCAAATAAACTCACAAGTAAAATCAATCAAAAATGCTTAAATCAATAAATCAATCAATATTCATATTAATAGCATCAACATATGTATCTAAACAAATACACAGATTAAAAACCACAAACTAAAACTATGTATCTAAAGTTCTTGATATAAAGAATCACAAAACAAAACAAAACTAAACAATACCTGAAGAATCACAATCAAAACTAGAATCAACTGATAACTTGAAGAAACAGATAACTAGACTATATAGGCTTTATGTCAAAGCTCAAAACCCTGAAAACAAGTAAGAAGATAAACAAAAGCTTAGGTTTAAGACAAGAACAAAAGTTAAGGTTCTGACTAGTTTGTACCTAAAGTCAATAAAAGAACTAAAAAGATACAATCTTTCTAGATTTTTTACACTAAAGAATTGGTTTATGAGGTTAAGATGGTAAAAGAGTACAACTTAAGAAAACAAAGACCAACAACAAGTCCAACAAGAAAACACCATTTAAAACACAAAAATATGTGTTTTTTTAGTAGTGTTATAGATTTCAGAAATCGGAATTATTAGGTTGAGGTACCAATTTACGATTTATAGGATGATTTTTAAAAAATTGGATGATTAATCGGCGATTTATTGGAAATCAGTCAAATCAGACAAATATTTTTAACCGATTTTTTAGCAATTTATCGGCGATTTTTGAAAAATCGACCGATTTTTATAACAGAGGTTTTTAGTCTTAATCAGATATAATTGCAAGATTTTCAGCTACCCCATAGTACAATTATATAAAAATAAAATGTTAAAATATTTTATCAACACCAAACATCCATGTCACCTTTGCATTATTATTAATATTTTAAGTCCACTTTATTATAAGGATAAGAACGTGGAAATGAATTTATAAATTATAACTCAGGGTGAGCTTGTTTTTACTGTATTTTCTTACATACTTTTTGTATAAGCCTAACTCAAGTAGTGAAGCAGTTTCACCCACTCATTTCACTGTTAGTGACGGAATATTAGGTATTTTTGTCTCTGTCCATGTTTTCCGGTGATAATTTTGGTCAAATTTCGAGTTTTCTTGAAAAATTGCATAAAATTATGTTTCTTGAAAAAGTTAAAATTTTTTAATCAGAATACAATTAAGATAATAACAAATCTCACATTCTCTAAAATTATTGGAAATTATAATTTATCGGTGCATATATCATAAATATTTTAACTTAATAAACGGATCACATGTACCAAATCTTGTTTCCATACAAAATAGCTAAACTCATGAATAAAATTTGATAGGGGAAATAATTTTTTTTGTATTAAGTGAGAATTTCAACCTACATTTTATAAAAAAAAATTAAAATTTACTATTGATAAAAGTAAAGAAACCAGTGAACTATCTACATTATATACAAGGATACCATTTTATACTTTTTTTTGTTCCAGTAAAGAATTATCCCCTCACCCCATAATTCCAATTTTCGAGGAAAAACGAATAAAAGTATATTTTTCAAATTAGTTGAAATTTAAGTGAGATTTTAAGGAACATAGTTTTGCATTTATTCAATGGAAATAAATTGAAAAAAAGGATTAAAAAGTCAAAATTCAGAATTTTTTTTATTTACATACCAAGAAAGCAACATCAGTTTTCATCCTAAAATACTTCAAACGCGGCTTTGAATTTCCACTTAATATTGTGACCCGAAAAGGGCAAGAATGTAATTTTCATAATTTACTGTTCAAATTACCCCGGTTCCGTGGTAGGTTAGATTAAAAACAAGGTGCTGGAAGTTGTTGAAAAATAATTTTGTTTTTCGTTATATATTTTAATAAATTTTATTTAATATGACACAAACACGATCCACAAGGTGTTTTCAAAATTCAAATAAATATTAGAAAATTAATATAAGTTCGAGTTTGTGCTGTATCATAATTCCAAAAATCTGATTATTTCAAGAAAAAATTGTTACTTCAGTCTCAAATAAGCACATTTTAATTTTTTTCTTAAACAGAAAAAATCGCTATTTTTAATTTTTTAGAGTATTCTTTTCAAAATATTATAATTATATTTAGGAAAAAGATTAAAAAATAAATGGTTATCTTTAAATTATTTAAAATATATGCTAAAAAGTGTAAATAACTGCTACTATTTAAAAACTATAATCAAACATATTATAGAACTACCAATTTGATTTATAATTTGATATTAGTAAACAATAACAAGTATTTTGGAACTTTGCGACTGATTAGTTTTAATTTTTTTACACATCTAGTCACTCAAAGCTCTCCTTTATCCAATCCGATTAGTTTAATGGAACTTATGTTACCTTTTTTTGGTTTCAGCTGTCAATTAAAAATATTGTACCAATTCGTCATGCATGACATCATGCGTTACAGGACAATTGAAAATCAGTGACATTACCGAGGCTCAAAAATACTAATCACTCTAAAACAAATTAAAGGAGCAAATGATAGAGCCTAGCCCGTTCTATCCGAGTTGAATTTAATTTATTTTTAAACAAACCAAGTCGAGTTTAATTATAGAGCAAAAAATGATGTTCAAACTTGACGAGTCCGAGCTAAACACGAGTTTCTTCATGAACAATCGAGTTGAGCTGAATTCAAGTCGAATCAAGTTGTCCACTAATAGTTCGCGGATATTTTTCAGTCGACCAATCTTAACTATATAATTTATAGTTTTAGAATTTGTATCGAGATCAAATACTTGTCTTATCTTATTATTATATACGAACGCTCATACTCTACACTTATTTCTTAATTTATATAATTTTATTTTTTAAGACGAGTTTAGAAATATATTCAATTTTATTTTAAATCATTGAGACATTCGTAAATTTAGAATTCGTACATTACTTTTTAAATTGTGGATGTCGAAATTTAATAATATTATGATATTTTACTTAAATTTAGTTTATGTAGATTACAAGTTATTTAATAGTGTTTTTGAAAATATGAAAAATTGTAGATGAATATACAATGATAACGATGTTTGATAGTTTACTTATAAAAAAACTAAATGTTACATTTAAAAACATCAACAAAAATTCTAAAATAATTAAATTATTATTAAATGATGAAAAAATGTATTAACAAAAAAATTTAAGTGATTAGTAATAATTTATTATTTGTAATATATATAAAATTTATCTGAGGAGTTTGAATCGAGTCCGAATTAAATAAGTCGAGTCCAGGTGGAACAGACAAAAAACTAGGCTCGTTAACTCTTTTTCATGTTCAAGACCGACTCGTTTGAGAAAACGAGTTCGGCTAACGAGCCGAGCCGAATTTAGTTAAACAAGTTGATCTTGAGTTTTGTTTACCAATGTCTCTATTCATTTGCAGCCCTAAAATAACCAAAAACCAAGGGTCTACATTCTCATTGCACCCTCCGTATCAAATTACATATCAATTTTTAAGAAAAGCATACTAAAGAAAATAATGTAAATATAGAATTTGTACTTGTGTTTGTATTAATTATAATTATATTAATTGAATACCATATGTGAAGTGTGGTTGATCTTGAAAAATATAAATTAGAAATATGTTAAACAAAATTAGGGATGGTAATTTTATCTGACCCGACAGATACCCGACGCATTCTGATCCATTTAGATTTACTCGAACCCAATTTTTGGATTTGGATCCGGATTTAAAACTTATTTTTAGACCCGAAAGAGTTTGGATCTGGATTTGGATCTTAAGTATACCGAATCGATACCCGATACTGAACCGATACCCGAATCGAAACCTGAAATCCGTTCGAAACCCTATCTGAACCCTAAACCCAAAAAAATCCGATAACATATTTATATATTACATAATTTTATAACAATAATACATGATTTATAAACATCGAATAATTAAATTTAATTTTTCTAACAGATATGTTGGATAATTGTTGATAATTAAATTTATTATATTTGACGCTAATATTGAATTACATAAATATCTAGAGTACTTATTTTAGTTGAACAAATGAGCACGTATAATTGAGTCGAACCTTTAACCTATATTTAAGAAAGTAAGACGTCAATCATTGTATCAACCCTTTATTGACGATATATAAAATACTATTTTTTTTATCCTTACCATTCAATAAAAATGTGTTATGTCACATATTTATATAATAATTTTAATTTTTTTTAATTAATTACTTTTAAAATATCTGAATTACACCCGAAACCGATCCGAAACTCGAAAAAACCCGAAAGATCGGATCAGGATCTTTATTTTCAATACTCGAACCCAAACCGAACCGAAACATAACGGATTAGATTTGGATCTTATGAAACCCGATTAGACCCGTTGCCATCCCTAAATAAAATTGATTTTATAATATAAACTAGTATTAAAACTTGAAATGCATGACTAGTTTTAAACAATTTTTTTAAGGTGGACATATATTATGAAATGTAGGGAGTAATAACTACTTAGGAAGTGGCTGAAAAAGTTTTTTCTTCTGATGAACTGGGCAGTGATTTAAGTTTAAATCTATAAAATAATTAATGATTATTAAATGGGTAATGTAATTATTTTATTAAAAAATTTTAGAGTGAATATCTCTTTATTTTGATAGAAATGGGCCAAAATAATTGTTAGGTTTGTCACTTTTTTTTGTAAATACTGATTTAAATTACTTCAAATCTTTCTCATAAAGAAACAACAATATTATTTTAAATCTATCACACCCAATTCACCAATTTTTTAGGATTATAATGAATAAATAAGAGAAGGAATAACTCAATAAATAAAAAATTATTGCTTGTTTCGAATTTAATATATAAAGAATAAACCAGTTTTATTAATATACATAAAATTTAGAAAGAAGGTATATAAATAACTATAAAATTACAATTTAGGATATTAAAGAATAAAACTATTAAAAAACTAAAAAGTCTGAAAGAAAAATTTGAAAATATATAAAGTTATAAAAATTACAGTAAAACCTCTATAAATTAATATAGTTGGGACCAGAGAATTCTATTAATTTAGAGAGGTATTAATTAATCGATAAATTAATAATTATTAATTTATAGAGAATTTTCGGTAGCAAACAAAATTAATTTTTGATTAAATTTTTATTCACATAAATTTAAATAAAATGAATTGTACAATTTATATTTTATACTTAATTCAATTAATTCAATGTATATGAATTTAGAAAGTCAATGTAATGTACAATATATTAGATTCAAAGTCCATGTAGTGTATAAGTTAAATTCATTGTATTTTACATAGAAAATATTCAATGTATATTAGGAAAATTCAAAGTACATGAATTAATTTAATTCATTGTATTTTACATAGAAAGTATTCAATGTATGTGTAGTCATAAAATATATTATATATACTGTATATACTAGATTGGGGGAAAAATTATACAAACAAAACAATGGCTTCTCATCTAAAAGGTGTCACAAAATCAACAATGACGGATGAAGCAAGAAAAACATTATGTGAGTATAGAAGAGATTGCAAACACCATCCTTGAAAATAGTGTTGAAGATGATCTTGAAGACGATACAACACCGTTGGAGTCGGTTACACGTAAAGAAGCACTCAAGGCATCAAAAATGCTTAATAACTTTTTGATGCAACATGAAAGCACCACACCCGAGCTTTTGGATGCAATAAGAAAGATTAGGGATGAGCTTCATGTTGATTTAAATTATATGAAAAAGCAAACTACAATTGAATCATATTTTACAAAGATGTAATAGCTATATTTTTATGAATATAAGGGAATTATTAATTTATAGTTTTATTGGGACCATATTTTTATACAGGGTTTTCAAAAAAATTATTATCTTATTATCTTATCGAAATTGATCATTTTTTGAACTGGCCCAAGTCGGGACCGGACAAAATTATTAATTTAGAGAGATTATTAATTAATCGAGTATTAATTTACAGAGGTTTTACTGTAGAAAGAAAACGAGGGTTTGATCTTTCGTTTAGTTATTAAGGGCAGTTTATGTGTCAATGAATTTATGAACAATTCATGTTGGGTTGGAATAAACGAACGCTCGAGTTTGGTTGAATTAATAAACGAGCCAAGAATAAATACCATTTTAAGATTCAGTTCGTGAATGAATGAATTTTAACATAACATGTTAGATTAAGTTTTATGAAAACCACATTTTTGTTGAAAACAATTGAGACCACTTATATTTTACAACTCAAATCTTACATAAAAATATTGCAAAATATATTATTTTGTGAATCATGTTATACAAAGATCATTATTTTATTCAAAATCTTAAATATCATACATGTACTGCATGTAGAATATTACAAAATATTATATTCTACGAAATATGTTTAGTTTGTAGAACATTTGTTCAAATTGCAGAACATACACATTATATTTATTAAACTCAAATGAACTTTAATAATTTTAATAAATTAGTGATATTCGTAAAACATACTTCACAAAATAATATATTTCATAGCGTTTTGATTGCAGAACATATGTAGTCTCCGTTAAAAATGTGGTCTGCATAGAACTTAATTGTGTTTACATATATAATATTATTAATATTGAATAGTTTTATTATTATAATAGTGTACTTATTAGAATATTTTCTTTTATTACTCTTTGGTTTTTGGTTATATAACCCCCTCTTATATTGTAATTAGGAACAAGTCATATTACAATAAAACCTTACTTTTCTTTCTCTTCTCATTTACTTTTTCATGATATCAAGAGTTATGATTCGATCCGTGATAGGTTGATGATGAGTTATATCGGGTTGAGTTCCATATATTAGGTTACATGTGTTACGATTATCGTTTCTCCTCGTCTTCTTCTTATTCAAATCAGTTGTGTTAGTCCCTAACAATGCAACAAGAATTACAGAAGGGGGGTTGAATGGAATTCTTGAAACTTTTTCTGAATTATAAAATGTTCTAACTTAAAATATATATGTCAGTGTTTTGATTTGCAAAGTGCGGAATGACAAGTTAAATATGAATCAAAACACAAAGTAATAAAAATACAAGTCTTTAAAATTTTCTGGTGGATTTGAATGTATCCACCATATATATATATATATCAAGAGAACTCTGTGAAGCTTGAATAGCTCACAGCTGCTTACAAATAAGAACAACTAAACTTACAAAGAAATGCTAAGGATTCAACTTACAATTATTTCTCTAAGAAAATATTTGCTTAGTCTTATTGTTGTTCTACTTGCTACTCTTGGTTTATATATCACCAAGATTACACAGTAATAAAACAAGATAATAAAACAAAACCTATCAAGTCTAATACTATGCTACTTCATTACTCTATTCCAGCATCTTTGAATATCTTCATAATAGCATGGAAATAGCAATGCTTCTTTATTCTCAAAAACCCAGTTGAATGGGCTGCCACATTCCTTTTGCAAACACTCGACGCATGTGACTGTGTTGTCACTGTCAACAGATGTTTGAATTGATTATCCGTCGGGTACATGATCATCCGTCGGGTTGTCTTGTTGATCATCCGTCGGGTAGCTTTGTTGATCATCCGTCGGGTAGCTATTTGGCACTTGACTTTATTTCATTTATGCAGAATTACAAGACATCATCTATTTACAATTAATCAACCTATTCTTCATATCTAGTTACAGTCAACATGACTTATATGCTACTACAGAATCTATACAAAGGTGTTTGCATAATTGTGCTACATGACTTATTATTACATAAGCTACTCACTCGATGGATATCAAATCATCATCCGTCGGGACTATATTGAGTCATCCGTCGGGACTATATTCCTTATCCGTCGAGTGCTACATAGTTCACTAAGTTTAATCTACTAAGGTGTTTCGTTAATGAAATCATCAATTTCACAACATATTCCCAACAATCTCCCCTAATTTATGTCTACTAGAATTATAGCCATAAATAAGAGAAACTTGATGATAAAAAAACACTCTACAAATACAGATTTAAAAAGCAGTAGATAAAACTAAACAGTGCTGCTATAATTACTTGAAAAATTTACAAGACAAAGTGTACAAAGATTTGCTCACAGTCTTTTTCAAGGTGCTCCTCTAGCCTGAGCAGATTGATCTATTTCCTTGATGATCTGGATCTCTTTCCAAACTTTCTATTGTTTCCTTCTATCTGATTTTAGAGCTGTCTGTGGAATTCCAGTTCATCAGATTCTGAGAGATTTTGCATTCCTTGCATTTCCAAAAGAGTCTTATTGCTAGAGATGCTCAACTGGTCTTCTAATCTGAAGAATCTTCTAACTCCCTTATCATCCATGAATTCCCTCAGCCAGCAAGGCCTTAGATGCACTCTACTTCCAGTGTAAGGAATAGTTAGAGTCTTTGGGAGTGCATCCTTGGATCTAATACTCCTCAGTTCTTTAATCTTCTTTAGAACTAGTCTTCTAGCTGTCACATTGAATCCAAAGTTCTTCTTGAAGGATGAATAAACCTTTATCAGCACAGATTGGCTTTCTTGAAGGATCCTGTGAAGTGGCCATTGTATCTCTTTTACTCCCTTGTACTTGAATACTAACCTTTCAGGTAGATTCTTGTAAGCATCAATCCCTCTGACTTCTTCCTGTTCATCTAGATAGAAGTTTAGATATGAGAATTCCTTGATGTCACAGATGTACATGATGTCTCCCTTGTTGACTTTGGTTTGAGCTTTTGTTAGGGACTTGGATCTGAGAGTTGAGGGCTTCACTTTCTTGACTGTTCTGGTTTTTGTCTTCTTTGGCTTCATGAAGTGAGGTAGATTTAGTTCAAGAATTGGTAGACTATCCCAGTCTATTGGCTCATCCTTTGGAATGATAGGTTCACCATGGAAATTCTTGGATGGGTCTATCTTGAATTATTCATGTGCCACAGAGGGCATGGATGTTTGAGTTGTTGTAGAAATAGACTCTTTGGGAAAGTATCCTTCCATCTCCTCATCACTGAAATCCAATTTTCTCTTGATTCTTTGCTTGTACCTTGGCTTCTTTGTCTGTGGAGGTTCATTTTGCATTACTTGATCTTGAGATTCAACAATTTTAGATGGTTATGCAGAAATTTGTTGTATGGATTTCACAGCTTGTAACTTGGCCAAGGTAGCAGCTTGCTCCTTATTTTGTTTGAGCTTTTTAGCATCTAGAGCAGCTTGCTTCTTTTCTTACTTCAGTCTTGCCTTTTCTCCCCTTTTTGCTTCAGCAAAATGAGGGTGTCCAACCACCACACAAATTTCCTTACCATTTCTGAAAATCTTGTCTATTCTCCTTTTTAGAACTGAATCTGCAGGATCCTTGTAGAATGCTATAGACCTAGCCAACAACTTCTTCTCATCAGGCTTTGGTGTCTCATACACTGTGTCCAAGGGGTTCTTTAGTGAAGATTTTGGATAGTCCACCTTTGACTTTAAAATTAGCTCAGCCTTTGGAGATTTGATGCAGGATGGCTGTCCACATAAATTAATTGAATGAACCGATAAAGTTATGGCTGAGGAGCTTGGAATTGCTAACCTGCGACCAGAGGGGGAATGGCTTTTGTACTTAGAATTATTCTTACAAAACTCAACCCGCGACCACAAGAGGGAGGGTGTTTGCCTTAGTCATTTTTGCCTCCAAGTAACCTGTGACCTTTGTATTAGTAGTATAAGCACTTAGTCGTTTTGCAAGTTATATGTAACTGGCGACCTCCCTATTACAACCTGCGATCATTTAGTTGCTTCTTTCCTTTTGTTTTTCATTTTTTCCTTTTTTGTTTCCTTTTTCTTTTCTTTTTCTTTTTCTTTTTCTTTTTGTTTTCTTTTTCCTTTTCTTTTTCTTTTCTTTTTCTTTTCTTTTCTTTTTATTTTTAATTAAGTTTAAATTGTAACTAAATTAATTTATAAAATAAACTTAAATATAACATATATAAATAAACTAATTTAGATTTATAAAATAAAATTATTCAAAGTTTATAAAATAAATCAATTTAAGTTTATTAAATAAATTATATTAAAGTCCATTAAATAAATGTATTTTATTTAACAATTAAACTTTGAACTAGGCCAATCCCTCGAGCCTTTTTAGCTGTATACCCTGCGCACCTCTTCTCGTACTTTAACAGATAAACGTTCAATACAAGTACGTTCCTCAACTTAACAATTCTTCTATAAATAATACTCAGATTCCTTTCACGAGCTGTTGACGCCTAGTGCAATTGGTCTGGTTCACAGACGACTAACTCCGATTCAGGTCTTTGTATTATAGCTTTGACTACATTGTTAAGCTTGCAACAACGTTATCGCTTCGGATACTGACTGTCAATAAACAACTTTACTTTCAGTGGAATCCTTTATAGTACTTTAGACAACATCTTCATTGCTACTACAATCTTGAATACTTCATTCACTGTTCTTACCGACGCTTGAACATGTTAGTCCCTCAACAATACAACAAGAATTACAGAAGGGGGTTGAATGAAATTTTTGAAACTTTTTTACAAATAAAATTGTTCTAACTTATATATATATATCAGTGTAAATTGATTTGCAAAGTGCGGAATAATAACTTGAAATGAATCAAAACACAAGTAATTTAAAATACAAGTCTTTAAAAACTTTCTGGTGGATTTGAATATATCCACCAGAGATATATAATATATCAAGAGAACTCTATGTAGCAATTAGCTCACAGCTGCTTACAAATGAACAACTAAGAATACTGAGAAATTCTGAGAATACAGCTTACAAATGTTTCTCTCTTGATTGCTTAGTTAGTTGTTCTATTTGCTGCTTCTTGGTTTATATATCACCAAGATTACAAAGCAATAAGACAAGATAATAAAATAAAAACTATCAAGTCTAATACTATGCTACTTCATTACTCTATTCCAGCATCTTTGAATATCTTCATAATAGCATGAAAATGGCAATGCTTCTTTGTTCTCTAAAACCCAGTTGAATAGGCTTCCACATTCCATTTGCATACACTCGACGCATGTGACTGTGTTGTCACTGTCAACAGATGTTTGAATTCTTTATCTGTCGGGTTCATGATCATCCTTTGAGTTCATGATCATCCGTCGGGTTGTCTAGTTGATCATCCGTCGAATGGCATTGTTGTTTATCCGTCGGGTAGCAATCTGGCACTTGACTTCATTTCATTTATGCAAGATTACAAGATATCATCCATGTACAATTAATCAACCTATTCTGCATATCTAGTTAAAGTCAACATGACTTAAGTGCTACCTACAGAATCTAAACAATGTGTATGCAGAAATGTGCTACAGACTTATTGTTACATATGCTACTCACTCAATGGATAATAAAACATCATCCGTCGGGACTATATTGAGTCATCCGTCAGGACTACAATCCTTATCCGTCGAGTGCTACATTTTTCACTAAGTAAAGTCTACCAAGGTGTTTTGTTAATGAAATCATCAAGTACACAACATATACACAACAATCTCCCCCAATTTATGTCTATTGGAATTGTAGCCATAAATTAAGAAAAACTTGATGAGAACAAACCACCCTAAAAATACAACTTTGAAAGTAGATAGATAAAACTGTAAAGTGCTTCAATTAACAAAATGTACAAAGTTTAGCTCACAGTCATTTTCAAGGTGCTCCTCTAGCCTGAGCAGATTTATCTAGTTCCTTGAAGGTCTGGATCTCTTTCCAAGCTTTCTGTTGTTTTCATCTATCTGATTTTGAAGCTGTCTGTGGAATTCCAGTTCATCAGATTCTGAGAGATTTAGCTTTTCTTGCATTTCCAAGAGAGTCTCATTGCTAGAGATGCTCAATTGGTCTTCTAATCTGAAAAATCTTCTAACCCCTTTGTCATCCATGAAATCCATCATCCAGTAGGGCCTTAGATGCACTTTTTTCCCTGTGTAAGGAATAATTAGAGTCTTTGGGAGTGCATCTTTAGCTCTAATACTCCTCAGTTCTTCAATCTTCTTTAGAACCAATCTTCTTGCAGTTATATTGAACCCAAAGTTCTTCTTGAAAGATGAATAAACCTTTATCAGTACAGCTTGGCTTTCTTGAAGGATCCTGTGAAGTGGCCATTGAATCTCATTTCCTCCCTTGTACTTGAAAACTAACCTTTCAGGTAGATTTCTGTATGCATCAATTCCTCTCCCTTCTTCTAGTTCATCCAGATAGAGATTTAGATCAGAGAATTCCTTGATATCACACAAGTACATATAATCTCCCTTGTTGACTTTAGATTGAGCTTGGACTAGAGATTTGGATTTGAGAGGTGACAACTTCACTTTCTTGACTGCCCTTGACTTTGTTCTATTTGCCTTGTTAAGGATTGGCAAATTAAAGTCAGAAATTGGTAGGCTCTCCCAGTCTATTGGTTCATCCTTAGGCACAATAGGTTCACCATGAAATTCCTGTAAGGATCCACCACCTTGATGTCTTCAAATGCCACAGAGGGTTTTGACGCTTGAGTTGTAGTTGGAGTGGATTCATTGGGAAACTGATCCTCCAATTCCTTACCAACAAAGTTCAATTTCCTTTTGGTTCTTTTGGCCAATTCCTTGTATCTCTGAGATTTCTTATGTTCTGATTCAACTTGCTTTTTTGGATCTTGAGATTCAGTGATTCCAGATGGCTGAGAAGGAATCTGTTGTGTTGGTTTCACAGCCTGTAGCTTGGCCAAGATAGCAGCTTGCTCTTTCTATTGCTTAGCCTTTTTGGCATTTAGAATAACTTACTTCTTTTCCTGCTTCAATCTTTCCTTTTCTTCTCTCTTTGCTTGAGCAAATTGAGGATGTCCAGCCACCACACAAATTTCTTTCCCATTCCTGAAAACTTTAGCAATTCTTCTCTTTAAAGCTGAATCAGCTGGATCCTTGTAGAAGGCAATTGACCTTGACAGAAGCTTCTTCTCATCAGGTTTAGGTGTCTCATACACTGTATCCAAAAGGTTCTTTAATGATGATTTTGGATAGTTCACCCTTGGCTTCAGAATAATTTTAGCCTTTGGAGATTTGATGCAGGATGGTTGTCCTCTTTCCAGATAGTTCATGCTCATTTCATTCACAGAGATCCGTTTGACTTCAGAGTGATGAATGGATGACTTTACTGGATCCTTTACTAGCCCAAACTTCCTTTGTATGTTCTCATCAATTTTCTCCCAGTTGATTATCTTCAACTGCTCCTTTTCAGCTTCTCTTAAAATGGCTGCTGCTTCATTGATCAGATCTATACTGTTTGTTACTGGTGGCTCGGTGAAAGCAATTGTGGGCACAATTACTTTACTGATTTGAATTTGAAGCTTCTCCCCCTCACTTGGTCCTTTCTCCCCCTTTTTGTTATCATCAAATTGAGTAGATGAGGAGGTTTGAGCAGCCACCAGTTTCTGAAGTAAATCTGTCTGTTAAGCTTGATGCAGATGAATGGCTGTTAGAGATGCTTCCATAGCTGTCATCCTTGTGTCCAAGGCATCTATCTTTATGGCAAGATCAGAATTTTTCCTGAGCTGCCTCTTGATGTCAAGCATTGTAGCTTCTGGAAGCTTAGAATCTATTTTGTCTGAAAGGGCCTTCTTCATCTCATCAATGTCACCCTTGGTGGTGTTAACATCTCTAGCATGTTGGAAGACTTGAATCTGTTATAGTTGTAGAGAAGCAAGATGTACTTGAAGGAGCTTCTTGGTGTTGGTATTTGTAGTGGTTTGAAGAGCAGTATTTGTCTGATTGAATAGTTGAATCAGGGTTGTCTTGAAGTAGTGCTCATCACAGTGCTTTGAAAATGCCCACAATGGCATTCCTGATCTTGAACTGGAACCTACGTCTCCCCTATGTCCAATGCCTCTTCTTCACTATCTCCACCTTCATCTCCAAAGAAATCGGCTGAACCATCAGTCTCATAATCAACCTCACCAGCTGTAGAAGGCAAAGCTGTGATAACATCCTTAGCTCTTAGCATAGACTGTGTGGTGTGCACCAAATTGAGCATCCCTTCTGCATTATCATTGCCCTGTTTAGCTAGAAGTTGATAAGTTGGAACAGGGTGAGTAAATGCCTCAGCATCAAGGGAGGTGGAATCTATAACAGCTTGAGGTTGCTGAGATAGTCCCTCCCTGTCTGCATCATGTACATTCATTAACTCACTAGCAATGACATTCATCCTTATAGCTCATGTACCTGCATTTCTCTCTTGTTCTCTCTTTTGTTGCATCAGGGTCTCACCCTGGCTCCCCACCCTCACACCCTCACCTTCACCATCTAAGGTGGGACTCATCTCACTCTCTTTTGCCAATCCTGAAGAAATGGATCACATAGTTTCACTATTTTCCTCTCCTTTTTCCTGGGAGCAACCCAGACTCTCACTCATAACACTCTATTCCCTCAATCCTAAGAGTGACTGTACAACCACTAAGTCTTCTGTACTTGAAACAAATAAAGTTTAAAACTGTGCAGAGACACTCGACGAATGAGTAGCCATCGGGTTAGTAATTGTGCTATTCGACGGATAACTGCTGTTAAGCTTATCCGTCGGGATACAGTCACTACTCGACGGATGAGCAATATCCATCGAGAGAGTAGAAATGAATGAACTTGGAATAGAAACTATTGTGGACTCTGTGCTGATTGATGATATTTTGTGCACAGATGATTCGATAGTTCCTGAAAGAATTGGCAAGTGAGCCAACAAATCATCTAAAAGACGATGCTCACTTGCATTATATTTTGGCTTCCCCAACAAAGTTAAAGAAGGGGAATCAGGAATTGATGTGTTGATCTTATCCACATCCAGAAAATTTATAGGAGAATTTGGTGTTTGAGGTGCTTCTATCACTAGAGATTTTAGTTGTGACTCCACATTTATTGGAGCCACATCAAGCTGAATTTGTGAAGGTGCAGTGACTGTGTCTTTAGCACCAGTTTGCATAGTGTGTGTACCCTGTGCATCCCCAAGAGTTTTGGATTTCTTCTTTCTGGCATAAGTTTGGGGTGAGCTAATGTCCCTTACCCTTTTGGCCCGTGCTCTTGGTTGAGAGCTTTGTTCAATAGTTACATCCTTTTGGGAGGATGTAACTAGAAATGAGCTTTTATCCTTTTTAAGCACTACAGTTTGTTGGGAAACTGCAGTGTGGCTAGGCTGGGAACCACTCAACTCTCCATCCTTATCCTTATGGTTTCTTTTATGTTCACCCTATCCCTCACCTACCTTTCCCACCTTCACACTCACCTCTTTGGTTTTGGTGGATTTTGCAACTGGCATCTTTTGAGAGATACCAGAGGGGGCTTTCTTTGATTTAGATTTTGAAATTTTTGTTGGTTTGGTAGCTCGGGTAGGCAACTATTGGGTCATTGTCACAGTTGCCATTGCTACACTAGTATTCAAAGAAATTTGTGAGGTTGGAATAGTAGGGATAGATGAACTTACCTCACTTACCTGAGGTGCTTCAATTACAGGGAAATAGAAGAGAGGAACCTCCTTGTGATGATTTGCCCTGTTCAAATCTGCAATAATCCTTCTCTCTTGAACCCAGCAATCTAATTTGTTGTTTGGGTTCTCAAGCACAATTTCCTCAGAGAGGTGCTTAGCTAACATCATGAAAAATCTAGCATAATAAACATTTTACCCCTCTTATTTAACTCTCCTAATTTAAAACCCAACTCAAATAAAACAAGGTCACTAAAATTAAAGTACTTATCTGTAACTAACATGTAGAGCATGTTAAGCATGAAAATATTGATAAAATCAAAATTACTGATTTTACCAGAAAAGACCTTGGTCACTATATCACACATGAAACTCCATTCCTTCCTAAGACTCAATATCCTAATGTCACTCAACTTAGAAGTAGAAAGAGCATAGTTCATGGAATTTAGCATATTAACTATATCAGTGTCTGTGTGTGGTGAGGTCACAGTATTATCAGAAATCTTGAAACATGCTTTAATAACATCACTATTAATACATAATTCATTACCTTTGACAGTGAGTGTGATGGTCTTATCAGTTGAGTTGTATGTATCATTGGTCCACATCTCTTCAACAACTTCACAAAAGATGGTGGGTGATTCCAACATGGCATAGCTAAGCTTGCAGTTCTTCACAAAATCCATCATTTTGTGGTAGTCACCAGAATGCTGAATCCCCTTGTTCACTAAGGATGTGAAGTTATTCTTCTCATAAATGAACCCCGTTTGAGACATAACCTTGACAACATGCGCCATTGTTAGAGAATAAGAGCTTGCAGAGAGAGAGTAAGTGCTTTGAAAGAGAAATAAATTGGAGCAGATAATTTGAGAATGATAAAAGAAAAGCAATGGAAATGAAATAAGCTTTTATACTATCTCAAAATAACTGCCAAAAATAATAAAGTAAAATAAAGTAGCCAATAAAAATTGCCTAAAATAGCCTTTTAAACATAAACTGTAAAAATTCCATCAATTATCCGTCGTGTTATGCTTACAAACTGTAAGTATACTCGATGGATAAAGTTCAGGAAATTAGCGGCTAAGATTAAGACAATTCGACGGATGAGGATAAACTGTTATCCGTCGAGTTATAAAATATTCCAGAAAAATAATTGATTTTTATTAGCAAATAGTATTCCGACGGATGATCAAACTCGATGGATAAGGATCATCCGTCGAGATGTAAGTTTTGACTTAACCAAAATTTCATCCATGACTGAAAAAATAAATTTAAATTTCTGGCTGCATTACAACTTGCAAATTATCTCATAAGGATTTAAGAATAATTAAGCATACCTAACTCACTTACCAACCTTGAGAAGGTGGATTCATCCAGTGGCTTGGTAAAAATATCTGCAAGCTGCTTTTCACTTGGAACAAAATATAGTTCCACAGTACCATTCATTACATGTTCCCTTATGAAGTGGTACTTGATGTCTATGTGCTTTGTCCTTGAATGTTGTACTGGATTTTTAGTGATGGCAATTGCATTTGTGTTATCACAGAAAATAGGAATCCTCTCAACTTACAGACCATAATCTAGCAATTGATTTTTCATCCACAAAATCTGTGCACAGCAACTGCCAGCAGCAATATATTCAGCTTCAGCTGTAGAGGTGGAAACTGAATTTTACTTTTTACTGAACCATGACACGAGCGTATTTCCTAGAAATTGACAGGTTCCTGTTGTACTTTTTCTATCAATTCTACAACCTGCATAATCTGCATCTGAATAACCAGTTAGATCAAAACCAGAATCTCTAGGGTACCAAATGCTAAGTTTTGGTGTAACCTTTAGATATCTGAAAATTCTCTTAATAGCTACTAAGTGAGATTCTCTAGGATCAGCCTGAAATCTAGCACATAACCATGTAGCAAACATTATATCTGGCCTACTAGTTGTTAAGTACAGAAGTGAGCCAACCATGCCCCTATAACTTGAAATATCCACAGACTTTTCAGTAGTGTTTAATTCAAGCTTATTTGCAGAGGCCATGGGAGTTTTTGCAGATGTGCAATCCATTAGATCAAACTTCTTTAAGAGATCATAAATGTATTTAGTTTGACTAATAAATATTCCATCACTAACTTGCTTAACTTGCAAACCAAGAAAGTAAGTTAGTTCTCCCATCATACTCATTTCATACTTACTCTGCATCAATTTTGCAAACTTTTTGTAAACTTTTTCATCTGTAGAGCCAAAAATAATGTCATCTACATAAATTTGAACAAGTATACTAGAGCCATTAACCTTTCTAAAGAATAAATTTATTATCTATAGTACCTCTTGTGAAGTAATTTTCCAAAAGGAACTTTGATAAAGTGTCATACCAGACTCTAGGTGCTTGCTTCAGTCCATAAAGTGCTTTCAAAAGATAGTAGACATGTTCTGGAAAATTTGGATCTTCAAAACCAGGAGGCTGACTAACGTAGACTTCCTCCTCCAAGTCTCCATTCAGAAAGGCATTTTTGACATCCATTTGATAGACCTTGAAATTGGCATGGGCTGCATAGGCTAAGAAGATTATGATGGCTTCAAGTCTTACAACATGAGCAAATGTTTCATCAAAATCTATTCCTTCTTGTTGACAATAGCCCTTAGTAACCAATCTAGCTTTATTCCTGACTACTATGCCATTTTCATCCATCTTGTTTCTGAATACCCATTTGGTGTCAATTGGATTCTTTCCTCTAGGCTTGGGCACCAGCTTCCATACCTTATTCCTCTCAAATTGGTTTAGCTCCTCCTGCATAGCTAAAATCCAATCAGGATCCAACAAAGCTTCTTCTACCTTCTTTGGTTCTTCCTTAGAAAGAAAGTTGTTGTCCATACATTCTTCTTGAGTTGTTCTCCTTGTTTGAACTCTAGAAGATACATCACCAATTATGAGCTCAAATGGGTGATCTTTTGTCCATTTTCTTTGTTGAGGTAGATTAGCCCTTGATGAAGAGGCCTCATTGTTGTCTTGATATGTGATTGAGTTTTGATTGTTAGAAACTTCTCCTGATTTAGTGGAGCTTTCTGTAAGTGATCTATCCTGACTCCCTGCTTCTTTTGATAACCCGACGGATGGTGAATTTTGAGTACCGACGGATGGTAAATTTTGAGTACCGACGGATGAAGCAGGTTGCCTTCCGACGGATAAGGTTGATTGTCTCCCGACGGATGAAGCATTTTGCAACTCGACAGATGTTGAATTTTGTGCTTCATTAGTAGTAGATTTTTCTGCATTATCCTTTGATATTGTTTCTTGATCACTTTCATCATCACTATCATCACTAACCATCTCCACATTATCAAATTTGAGGCTCTCATGGTAGTCTACATCTTGCAGTCCTTCAATATTTTTATCATCAAACACAACATGTATTGATTCCACAACAATGTTGGTCCTTAGATTGTAGACTCTATATGCTTTATCAACAGCATATCCAACAAAAATTTCTTCATCTGCTTGAGCATCAAACTTCCCATTCTGAACAGTTTGATTTCTCAAGATATAACATTTGCAGCCAAAGACATGAAGAAAATTTAGAGTTGGCTTCTTGTTCTTGAACAATTGATAGGGAGTCATGCATTTTGCTTGATTGATCAGAGAAATATTCTGAGTGTAGCATGCAGTATTTACAGCTTCAGCCCAAAAATATGTTGGCAATTTAGATTCTTCAAGCATTATCCTGGAAGCTTCAATAAGTGATCTGTTCTTCCTTTCCACTACTCCATTTTGTTGTGGAGTTCTTGCTGCTGAAAATTCATGCAAAATTCCATTTTCTTCACAAAATGCTTTCATGACAAAATTCTTGAACTCAGTTCCATTGTCACTCCTGATTCTTCTCACTTTGAAATCAGGATGATTATTGACTTGCCTTATGTGATTGATGATGATTTCACTAGCCTCATCTTTAGACTTTAGGAAATATGTCCAAGAGAACTTTGAGAAATCATCTACAATTACTAGGTAATATGGCCCTAGAAGGAGGGGTCCCGCGGGCTTCTTCCTCGAAGGTCAAGCCGTAGTCCCTGTCCCTGGGAGAAGTGGAAGGAGTTAGGAGGAGTGAGCGCCCTTTCCTTGAAATGGACAACACATTGACTGGTCCAAACAAATCCATGTGAAGCAGTTGCAAAGGTTCTTCAAATGTTGAGTCAAGCTTCTTCCTGAATGATGCTTTAATTTGCTTTCCTTTTTGACAAGCATCACACAATCCATCCTTAGAAAATTCCACTTGAGGAATGCCTCTAACCAGTTCTTTCTTTACTAGTTCATTCATGGTCTTGAAGTTTAAATGGGATAGCTTCTTGTGCCATAACTAACTTTCATCCTGACTTGCTTTGCTGAGAAGACAAATAACATATTCTGCATTTGATGAGTTAAAGTCAGCTAGGTACACATTTCCTTTTCTCACTCAAGTGAGAACCACTTTGTTACTCCTCTTGTTAGTCACAACACAGGCTTCTGAGTTGAAGGTTACTGAATTGCCTTTATCACAAAGCTGGCTGATACTCAGTAAATTATGCTTGAGACCATCCACCAAGGCAACTTCCTCAATGATGACATTGTCTTTTAAAATCAAGCCATATCCCACAGTATAACCCTTGCTGTCATCTCCAAAAGTAATACTAGGGCCAGCTCTCTCCTTGAACTCTGTGAGCAGGGTAGAATCACCAGTCATATGTCTTGAACAACCACTATCCAAGTACCATAGATTCTTTATATTTCCCTGCACACATCAAAATCAAATCAAGTTGATTTTGGTACCCAAGTTTCCTTGGGTCCTGCCTTGTTAGCTTTCTTTTTCTGTTTCTTAGGTTTGATAACTTGGGGATATCAGATTCATCCTTAGTCATTTGAGTTGAACCTTTGAAACCATTCATTACAGCAGAATTATCATGCATATTATGATTAACAGGGAATGGCATGTTATTAGTGAACATGTTATTTCAGTAAGGCATGCTAAATGGCATTTATGGCATACTAAATGCAGCATAATAGGGATTAGGTGCAAATGGCATGTTAGCAAACTGTGCATTCATATTCTGTGTAGACATAGCATTCATAGACATAGGAGGCATGACATTCATGTTGGGAAAGTGAGGTGGCACAGATATGGAAGTAGGCATGGCATATTTCAATTAATAGACAAATGATTTACACTACCACACTTGACACAGATTTTTCTAGGAGCATATTTGTCAGGTGTGTAGTTATTGTGTTTGTTATCCCTACTTTACCATTTCTATTATTTTTCTTTTTAGCCTCTGTTATAACCTCAATCTTTTCAAGTCTGTCACTCAATTGCTTGACAGTCATATGACCAACATTAGCCTTCTTCTCCTTCTTCACTTGACTAGATTCCCCTGAAACAAAATTCTTGGAAATTGATCCATATCTCTCATTTAACTTGACAAGCTTGGCTTTACTCACAGGCTTGCTCACAGTCGACGAATGAGGATTTATCTCACTCGACGAATAACCCTTTTTGATATCCGACGGATGACCCTCCTCATCCGTCGAGTCTATATCTGTTAGCAATCCTTCCACCATATTGGATTCCAGCTTCTCCTTGTTCTTTTTCCAGGCTGCATCACAAAAGGACTCAATCCCTTGAACTTTGGTGATTTGAGCATGAACATCCCTAGATGTTTTCCATGCCTTAATCACCTCATGTTCACGTTCAAGCTGCTTCTTCAGCATCTCTTCTTTCTTCAAGGACTCAGTTAATTCATCCTTAGCGATTTTGCACTCAATTCTTAATTTTTCAAATTCAATGAACTGAGACTCTAGCACATTATTCCTCTCACTTAAAAATAAATTGTTTTCTTTGATTTTAGCATTTTCTTTAGTGAGAGACTTAAGTGTAACACGCAAATGGTATAATTCTGTAGACATGTCATTTATAGCATCATTACACTCAGCTTTAGATAAATGTGCAAGGTTAGTGGTGATTACCTGATTACTTGAAGAACTTGTCTCTGTTTCATCAGACTTGGCCATTAGGGCTAGATTGACATAGCTGACATCTTCATCTTCATCCAGACCATCTGCTGCCCAGTCATTTTCCTGTGTAATGAAAGCCCTTTCCTTTTGTTTGAGCAACTCAAAGTATTTCTGTTTATAATCCACAGGATCAAACTTCTTTTTATTGGAATCTGACTTTCTACACTCACTGGAAAAGTGCCCTGCCAAGCCACTTTTGAAACACTTGAATTTTGATTTATCCACCATGTTTCTATTTGGCTTGGCTACTCCGAAGTTCTTCTTGAACTTGAGCTTGGCAAATCTTCTGGAAAGAAATGCTAGATGTTCATCAATATCTTCCATGTCATCTTGACTCAAAGAATCTTCATTTTCTGCTACCAGCCCCTTGCCCTTGTTTTCACAGACCTTTGAAGTTGATTCAACAACTTCCATCTTCATCTCCTTCTCTTTTTCTAACTCAACAACTAGTGCAATGGATCTTCCTTTCTTCTTTCCTCTCTCCATCATCTCATCTTGCTCTATTTCAAGCTCATAAGTCTTCAGGATACCATACAGTCTCTCCAAAGTAAACTCCTTATAATCTTGAAAGTTTCTTAATGAGACTGTCATTGGTTTCCATTCCTTTGGAAGAGATCTAAGGAATTTCAAATTGGAGTCTTTTGTCTGATAGACCCTTCCATGCAGCTTCAGAGTATTTAGTAGTTTTTGAAACCTACTAAAGATGTCAGTGAGAGACTCACTTTCTTCACTATGAAAATGCTCATATTGCTGAATCAGTAGCTGCATCTTGTTTTCTCTAACTTGCTTAGTGCCATCACAGATAACCTGTATTGTATCCCAAACATCCTTGGCAGTTTTGTAATTGATGATGTTGTCAAACATATCACCATCAACTCCATTGAACAGGATATTCATGGCCTTCTTATCTTTCCTGACTTGTTCAATATCAGGATCAGACCATTCATGCCTTGGCTTGGGGACTGATGGCTCATTTCCCGTTGCAGCTCTCATTGGTACATGAGGGCCTCTTTCGATACAAACTACATAGGCCTCATCTTGAGAAAGTAAATGAAGATGCATCTTTACCTTCCAGTGATGGTAATTATCTTTATCTAGAAAAGGAATCTTGACTCCAACATCCTTCTTGTTCATCTTGCTATTTTGTTGATCTTTAAACTCTTTGTTTATCAAGAGCTTGCTCTGATACCAATTGTTAGTCCCTCAACAATGCAACAAGAATTACAGAAGGGGGGTTGAATGGAATTCTTGAAACTTTTTCACAAATAAAATTGTTCTAACTTAAATATATATATATCAGTGTGAATTGATTTACAGAGTGCGGAATAATAACTTGAAATGAATCAAAACACAAGTAATTAAAAATACAAGTCTTTAAAAACTTTCTGGTGGATTTGAATATATCCACCAGAGATATATAATATATCAAGAGAACTCTGTGTAGCAATTAGCTCACATCTGCTTACAAATGAACAACTAAGAATACTGAGAAATTCTGAGAATATAGCTTACAAATGTTTTTCTCTTGATTGCTTAGTTAGTTGTTCTATTTGCTGCTTCTTGGTTTATATATCACCAAGATTACAAAGCAATAAGACAAGATAATAAAACAAAAACTATCAAGTCTAATACTATGCTACTTCATTACTCTATTCCAGCATCTTTGAATATCTTCATAATAGCATGTAAATGGCAATATTTCTTTGTTCTCTAAAACCCAGTTGAATAGGCTTTTACATTCCATTTGCATACACTCGACGCATGTGACTGTGTTGTCACTGTCAACAGATGTTTGAATTCTTTATCCGTCGAATTCATGATCATCCGTCGAGTTCATGATCATCCGTCGGGTTGTCTAGTTGATCATCCGTTGAATGGCATTGTTGTTTATCCGTCGGGTAGCAAGCTGACACTTGACTTCATTTCATTTATGCATGATTACAAGATATCATATATGTATAATTAATCAACCTATTCTGCATATCTATTTAAAGTCAACATGACTTGAGTGCTACTTACAAAATCTAAACAATGTGTATGCATAAATGTGCTACAAACTTATTGTTACATAAGCTACTCACTCGATGGATAATAAAACATCATCCGTCGGGACTATATTGAGTCATCCGTCGGGACTACAATCCTTATCCGTCGAGTGCTACATTTTTCACTAAGTAAAGTCTACCAAGGTGTTTTGTTAATGAAATAATCAAGTACACAACATATACACAACTGAACATATAAATGAACTCCTGTTAGTGAGTATAACTTCAAGACTGCAGCTGTCTTCTTTAACCTCCGTCTATACCCTGTCTTCAATTTTTCAGATTCCTTTGCTTCGAACATTGTCTATCTTCAATCAATGCCAATACACTGAAATTTTCTGGTAGCACTATACACTGAATCTTCATCATTTCCGAAACCCTGAAAATATTTTACCTTTATTATACACTGAGGCATGAACATATTAATGAGCTTCCTTCAGTGACCTGCAGACAGACTTCAAGCTTTCTTCTAATCTTTTGATTCTTTGTATTTTCCTTGTCTTCATTTCTTCTGATTTCTTGTGTAGTCGTAGTATTATTAACATGTCATGTTCTAGTGTTGTTCTCATGTTGAGTTATCAGGTAATTGTTCATACAGCTACGTAGTCTCACCAACAAAAATACTTTAAAATTTGTTCAAGATGTTAGTAACAATAAAATAGCGTATACAAATTATATCTTTATGCAACAGATATAACATTGAGTATAAAACCAAATAAAATCAGTACATAATTAAAATTAAAAAAAAAACTCTTTCTCCCCCTCAACATCATAAAAGGAACAAAAGAATTAATCAGACAAAGAGCACATACCAAATTTTTAACGCATCAAACAAAATCTATCTTCAGCAAATGGTTTAGTAAAAATATCAGCACTCTGTTTCTCAGTAGAAATATAAATAAGTTCAATATTACCCTTGAAGACATTATTCGCTATCAATAATCCATTTATTGTGAAGAACATGGACTTTCAAGCACACCTGCAAAAGATTTTTTATATCTTTGGTACTGGGTCATTCTTTGTTAGTATCATAAATCTTATATAAATGTCTATCGGATTTATTAATCGAAATTTGAATAATATTAACAGATGCATGATTTATGTCTAGTAGATGAGTTAAAGAAGTGACCCATTATACCACACATAATCATGATTCAGAGTTAGTGTGACCAGGTTTGCCACAATCTCGACATTTTTCATAAGGCATCTTGTACTTCATTGGAGTCCTTTTGTAACCACTTTGGAAAGCACGTTTCTTGACTGGTTCACATCCACTACCTTCTTTATCGAGAGAAGATTTTTGTCCTGCAAGTAGACCATTCAGAGTTCCTTCACCATGAAAATATCGGGCTAGATCATTCTCTAGCTCTGCAACTTTCTGCTTTAGTTCAGGAACCAAATGGTCAGGAGCACCGTCTCTTTTGACAGTTTCTGGATCAACTGGGAATGACTTTTTCTTCAAAGCTTCAAGACATACATCTTTCAGTTCAATCTCATTCTTGAGATACCCGTTCTCTTTTGTAAGCTTAGAGACCTTCTCGGCTAATGACTTATTTTCAGCAGCTAATATTTCATCTTTCATAAAATCATCTAATTCACTGAGAACCTTACTCAATGCTTGTTTCAAATAAACATTCGTTTCATTTAACTTTCTATTATGAGCCTGCAAAGGTGGTACAGTTTGAGATATAGTGGAATGTTTACTATATTGAACATTATGTACCTCATCATAGTCACTGGAGCTGTCTTCGAGTCCAATAAAACACAGTTGAGCATCTTCATCATTTTAATGGCTGACTTTGATAATATCCAGATTTGTTTAGCCGTGGTACAAGTTGATACTTTGCGTAACTCAGTAGCTACCATTCCATTAAGAAGTGAATTCATAGCTCTAGCATTATGATTCATAGAATTGACTTCTTCAGGAAAAAGTTTCTTGAGAGATTTTGGCTTGCCATCTTTCATTGGGACTGTAAAGCCATTTTCAACAGCATCCCATTTAAAAGAATCACGCTGGAGGAAGATTTTCATGCGGAATTTCCAGTCGTTATAGTTTTCAGCACCGAGAAGCAGTTGAAGATATATTGTTTGAATACCTATCTAATTGAGCCATGGTTCTCTAGCAAAAAACACTAAACAGAGAATTAAATGCACCCGCTCTGATACCAAATGAAATAAGAAGTCACAATTTATATATTCGATAATATAACTATTAAGATGAATGTGACAGTCTTTTTTGTAAATGGGACGGACCCTTTCACGAATGAGACAGCTATGGTACAGTCTCAATTAGTTCTGCAGAAAATAAAATGCTGAAATAAACATAAATAAAATAATGCAGAACACCAAGAATTTTCACTTGGTTCGGCCCCTATTCCTAGTCTATGACCCACGTCCAAGTCCCTATGCCAACTAGCATAGATAATTTATTACACCAACTTCAATAAAAGAACTTAGAGCATCTCCAACAGTCTCTTAAATCACTCCTTAATATAATATAAATTATTGGCTCTTAGTAACATAATGTGCATTTATCTCCAACAATACTCTTTACATTCACTATTTATTTATTTTAATATTATTAAAAATAACTTGAGCTCATGAAATAAAAAAGAAAGTGTAAAAAGAGAGAAATGATGTGTCATAGATTTAATATAAAATATTAGTTAAGAGGTATGTATTGGCTCTTACAATTGAGGAGAGAGAGTACACCATTAAACGTTTAAAGAGCCTCAAAGAGTTTCTTGGAGTTTAAATTTTAGCATTACTCGTTATATTTCAAGTTAGGAGCCAATTTGAAGAGCTTGTAGGAGATGCTCTTACAATCTTTTCTTTGATTACAAACGGATAGCCACGAAAGAACCCATTTTCTTAGCACACTTACTACCTAGCACAACTGCTATCACCGAGTCCACTGACTATCTTGGCTAATCATTTGAAATCAAATCTTTGCCACAACCCGGCACAAGTTGATATAAATACATGTATGACAAATGAATATGAAATTACAAATCAAATTATGTTCTTGTTCGACTGGATATTTAATGTATAAAACAAGAATGATTTTTCAGAATGAATAAAGATAGAATGTGTAAGCATTAGTCTGAAATCTGAAAACATGGAGTTGTATATATAGAATCGGGAACTAACGATTTTGTTTTTTAAATTCGGGATAAGATTTATGTTTTGTTAAAGTAGAATGTTTGAAAAATCTTTGAATGATTCTTTTAGAATAATTCGTTAGTTTGTTGTAGATAGATAAACCTTGATAAGGATAAGTAGATTTGTTCAAAACAAATTTATCTAGAAAGAGTTTGTTTGACATAAATAAGAAAGAATAAACCCAAAATGCTTTCGTCTTATCTATGTGATAAGTTATTTTGTTAGTGTCTTATCTGAGTGATAAGTTCTTTCCTATTTATTCATTATTAAGAATCAAATCATTTGAGATGAGTTTGCCAGCAAGCAGTTTGGAAGAATTGTATGCCAGGCTAGCTTTGGAGGATGAGGAAGATGGGGGCATCACGTTGGGGGAAGAGGATCAACAGCCAGTGAAACCAACTCACACGTTGGTGGGAAAGTTTCTTACAGAGAAAAATATTAATTTTAATGCAATGAGGAATGTTCTTGCATCATTATGGAGGCCAAGGGAGGGGATAGAGGCCCATGATCTAGGAGGTCATAGATACTCTTTTGTTTTCTATCATGTATTGGATATGAAAAAAGTATTGGAGGGAGGTCATGGACGTTCGAACAAAGCTTATTGGTGTATCGACCACTAAGGGAGAATAAGGATCCTCACTTGTCACAGCTGAATGAAATGGATATCTGGATGCAGGTATATGATTTGCCTAAAGGGTGTATATCTGGAGTGTTGAAGAGTATTGGAGATTATGTGGGGAAATTTATTAAGTTGGTTCCTACTAATATTGATGGAGTGTGGAAACCATTTGTTTGTATCAGAGTAACCATGGATATCAATAAACCGTTAAAACGAAGAATGAAAATTAAACGAGATGGAGGAGTTTGGAACTGGGTTAATTTCAAATATGAGAGATTGAGCACATTCTGTTTTGTTTGTGGGATGTGGGGTCATTCAGATAGAGAATATGCGATTATTTATGCACAATCGGAGAAGGAGTTTGAACGTGCTTACGGTGTGTGGCTTAGAGCACCTACTCGAAATGCAGGGAATAAAAATATTGGTGCGAGGTGGTTGCGTAATGGTGGTGAAGATGGTGGTCCTTGGAAGTCTGCTGGCGGTGGATCGAGTTCAACGGTGGTTGAGAATAGCAAGGATAAGGTAAGTACGAATTTCATGGAAGTTGATGGTAAGGTTAGAGAAATTATAGGAGGGGATGGAGAGATTCGAATTTTGGAGCGTGATTAGGGAAGGGTGGTTATGGATAATAAAAGTTTGAATCAGAAGAGTAAATGTTTGGATAATATTTTGCAAGGAAAGGAAATCAATATAGTGGACTCTAAAAGGAAACGTATAGAAGAGGAGCAATTTGAGGAAAATATAAATGAACAGGTAAATTTAAACAATGGGCTTATTTTATCAAATGGGCCAAAAAACGGATTAAAGGTGGGACCTGTGGTGGAGGCCCGCCTAGCCCAATGAGTCTGTTATCTTGGAACTGTCGTGGGCTGGCCAAACCACATACAGTTAGATTTCTTAAGGAAATCGTTCGACAACTAAGGCCTGGGTTGATTTTTCTGAGTGAAACTTTGGTGCACAAAAATAAAGTAGAAGAAGTTTGTAAAAAAATAGATTATGTTGGCTACCGGTCTGTCGATGTGAATGGCGATAGTGGGGGATTAGCTTTATTCTGGAAGAATGAAGGTAGTGTGCAAACTATGGGGAGTGATCATCATTATATTGACTTTGAAGTGGAAAATAATCAAATAGGAAGATGGCATTATACGGGTTTCTATGGTTGTCCAGAGAGGCATAGAAGAAGGGAGTCGTGGGAAGTTTTGAGGGGACTATCAAATACATCAATGCTACCATGGTGTAATTTAGGTGATTTTAATGACTTAATATCTATTGATGAAAAGAGTGGAGGAAATCAACATTCGAGATCGTTAATAGAAGGGTTTGTACAAACGGTGGATGATTGTGGTTTATTGGATCTTGGTTTTGAAGGAGAAAAATTTACATGGGAGAGATGTCATGGTAAATACAACTGGGTGCAAGAACGACTGGATAGGGGGCTTGCTAATCGATCATGGTGCGAGTTGTTCCCGTTTGCTGTAGTCAAAGTTTTGGAGGTTTCTACTTCGGATCATCTGCCATTGTTTTTACAGCTTAATAAACAGGTGTTTGTGCCAAGAGTAAATCATTTTAAGTTTGAAAATATTTGGTTGAAGGAGTCTGAATTTATAAATCTTGTTAAAATGCTTGGGCGAGTACTGCTGGCCAAAATATAATGGAAAAGATTCAGGTGTGTTTCCTTAAGCTCGAGGAATGGGGTTGAGGGAAAGTGCAGGAGTATAGGGAGAGAATTAAAAAGTGCAGATATAGGTTAAAACAACTTTGATCTCGACGAGATAGTCATAGTATTTGTGATTACAATGAGGTACGTTGGGAGTATCTCAATTTATTGGAGAGACATGAATGTTATTGGAAGCAGCGTGCTAAACAATATTGGTTGAAAGAGGGGGATCAGAATACCCGGTTCTTTCATAAGTATGCATATAGAAGGCGAAGGAATAATAAGTTGTCAAGATTAAAGATGTTAATGGAGAGTGGAAATAAACGTCAGGAGGAATCTAGGAAGTGATCATGGAGTACTTCTCACGATTATTTGAGGCTTCAAATATGGAATGAGGACTATCTAAGCATGAAAATATAAGACAAGTATCTGTTGAGGATAATGAGAGATTAATGGTTGATATTTCTGCGGAAGAGGTTAAGGCATCCACTTTTGCTATGCACCCTGATAATCCCAGATCACCCCGGGACCTTCTCCTTGTAGGGCCCGAGCTCAAACTCCTTTTAGGCTGTGACGACGACCGTGTGCGGTGTAGCTGTAGGGTGGGAACCTGCAAAACAGAACCGGAGGGGGGTGGCGTCCCCGCGGCACCTCCGGCGTGAGGATGAGAAAGGGTTTTGAGGAGAAGAAGGGGCAAAGTTGGGATTATGCAGATATGTTTGTGAAGAGTACGTGTGTGCATGTAAGTATATGTGAGAGAGAGAGAGTATATCAGCTTGTAACCTGTAACCTTCCTTCTGTTCTACCTTTTATAAGCCTCCTACTAGGGTTTAGGGGTTTGTCCCTTTTCATCTGGACCGTAGGTTGGCCTTTTGGACTGTAGGGCATCTGGACGCCTGGGATGCGTCAGAGTACTATCAGATCTGGACCGTAAGAACGTCCTGGATTCCGGGTGCCTGGAAGGTGGTGATGTTGCCACGTGTCCTGGGCTCCCCAAGGTCAACGCTGAATCCGTCAGAGTACTATCAGATTCAGAGCGTAGGAACGTTCTGGATCCCGGGAACCTGGACGGTGGTGATGCCGCCACGTGTCCTGGGATCTTATGTTTGGGCCCTGGGCCTCTTCAATTGGGCCTGACTTATTATGGGCTATCATTTGCCCCCACTCCCTTATGTGGGTTTACCCGGATGGGGGAGTAGAGTAATTGCCCTTGTGCCGCGGCGCCTTTGTAAAATTTTGGGGGTTGTTTGATTTGCTGCCCCCAAACCTCGGGGTCAAATTGGGCTGAGACTCCGGGGTTGACTTGGTTAGTCATTGGACTTGAGCTTTAAGGTGGGATTCCTTGAAATACTTTGGAACATTTTGGGGGTTTGATTTATTGCCCCCTAAGCCCGGGGTCACATGGGGATGAGACTCCGGGGTTGACTTGGTTAGTCATTTGACTTGAGTTCAAGGTGAGAGTCCTTGAAATACTTTGGAAAATTTTGGGGGTTTGATTTATTGCCCCCTAAGCCCGGGGTCATATGGGGATGAGACTCCGGGGTTGACTTGATTAGTCATTTGACTTGAGTTCAAGGTGAGAGTCCTTGAAATACTTTGGAAAATTTTGGGGGTTTGATTTATTACCCCCTAAGGCCGGGGTCACATGGGGATGAGACTCCGGGGTTGACTTGGTTAGTCATTTGACTTAAGTTCAAGGTGAGAGTCCTTGAAATACTTTGGAAAATTTTGGGGGTTGTTTGATTTATTGCCCCCTAAGCCCGGGGTCACATGGGGATGAGACTCTGTGGTTGACTTGGTTAGTCATTTGATTTTAAGTTCGAATTTTGGGCACGGTTTGGTGGGCAAGTACACTCCTGACATTTGATTTAACTGGACTCTGAAAAGCTGTCGCTGCAAACCCGGGATGTCGGGCGGCTGTTGGGATTCCAGCCGGGGTCAGAGATATACACCTGTTATGCGTATCTTTTGAGTGTACCGTTTTTTGTTTCCCCCCCTTTTTTGCCTAAAAAGACGCGCCGTGACATGATTGCAGTAGTGGTAATAACTGCTGCGGTTATTAAATTGACGCCAATCAGGGGGTGCCACGTGGCCCCGACGGTTCCCTTAATCACAAAGTCGTTCATCTCTTCTCTCTACCCTCTATAAATACTTGCCTTTTCTCTCCATTTTTATTTTACGCAAACACTTCCACAGAGAGAGCCAAGAGAGATTTTTCAGAGATTTTTCGGAGCATTTCTTGTTGAAGCCACATTACTTTCTTCTGCCCATTTGTAAGTATCTCGATTATTTTGCTTCCTTTTTCACTTTTTCCTTATGTTTTTGCGATGCATGTAGTTATTTTGCGCGAGTTTTTGCTTCGCCACTTTGCATTTCTTGCTCGTATTTCATGACCGCCTTGATGTTTTGGCCTTGAATCTTTGTTAGTGTAGTTTTTGCGTAACTTTTCCAATGGCTTTGTGTCTCATTTGTGTAAATAACATGGATTTTTGTAGTTTTGTATGCGAATAAGTGGGTTTTTGTAGTGTAAATAGTTGTAGAGCCCGGGGTGTGTTCTTGATATCTGCTTTTTGTTGTATATGTATGTATATGCTGCAAATCTTGTTTTTGGGGTAAGATACGTACATGATTTGTTTCTAAACTTGTTCTGTTTTTTGTCTTGTTTTGTTGTTGGGTTCGGGTTTGGCATTGACTCCGGGGTGCGTTTACATAGACACGTGTAGTATATGCCAGGTAGTCGCTTTAAACGTATTGCTACTCTTAGGAATCGGTATCCCGAGCGTCCTGTCGGGTTAGGTGAACTTAACTCCTTCTACCCCTCTTCCTCTTCTAGCTGTAGTTCAGTAGAAATGCCTCCCCGGGTTGACCCGCCTCAACAAGTTTTAGCTCAGACCCTAGTATTAGGTCCGGGGGTACCTTATCGAATCCGGATGGGTCGTGGGAGGATGTAGATGAATATTTCGTCCAGTGCCGAGTGAACCCCAAGCCCATGAGCTTTTATTACAGAGATTTATCCGAGGCATATGGGGGCCCGGATGGTTTGGGAGGCCGGGAGCCTTATAATGAGGATGAGATGGATAGGAAGTTCTTCACTGCCCCGGGGACTAGGTATGAGTGTGGGGCAGTTCATAGAGAGGTCCAGGAGAAGTACACAGACGCCGAGGTGGATGGTGCCCTTAGGCTTGCCTTTAACCTTGATGATACATACCAGTGGAGATGGCCTGAGGAGCATGAAAGGGTATATCACAGACCGGAGGGGGGATGGGTTGGAATTCCATTTGAGCATCTCCGGGGCATGCGCCTCGGATTACATCAGTTCACCAAATCCCTATGCCGGGATGTTTATGGTATCCCTTTTACTCAGCTAGCCCCGAACTCGGTGAAATGGATCAGCTGGTTTTTAGCTTGCTGTCATGCCAAAAATTACCTCCCCACCTTCAAACTTTTTCATCATATTTTTAAAATTAAGAGATCCACCGCTCGGCCAATTTACGAGTTCATGTTTAGGATAGAGGATTGTGGGTACCCCTCTGATAAGATGATGCTCCTGGTTAGTATGCTGACGTCGCTTAAGGGATGGCACCGGGAGTTCATTTTTGTCCGGGGTGGGGATCTGGAGTTTATGCCACTCCATAAACTTGAAATTAAAACAGATAGGTTTCCGGTCCAGCGGCTCGGGCAAGCAGCTCTCGCGATGGTTTATGCCTTCTGTGGGGCACTTGAGACGCAGTGGATCCGGGACTATTTTACTAGTAATGAGAACATGCATGCTGCCGGATGTAAGTCTATTGCCTTAGCTTTATTTTGATACTGTAACTTTTATTGACTGTTTGTATCCGGGACTGATATTTTGTTATTCTCCTTTTCAGGTATCCCGAAGTTGGTTCCCTATCCTCCTAATATGTCTGCCCAGCTTAAGGATCTTTCGGCCAAATTGCGAAAGATTGGGGGACTGACGAGCGTGGATGTTGGGAAGAAGAAGGTTGGAGAGGGTGATGATGCGGCCCGGAAGGCGGCGCCGTCTCGCCAGGGGAGGACAACAATTGTGATCAACGAGCCTCGGGCCGAGGACGTGCAGCAGGGGAATGTGATAAAAGTTCCCGCACCTCGAAAAAGGAAGGGTGCCCCCGCGGGTTCCGGGGACAAGAGTGATGATGTTTCTGAGGGTCCGGTTTCAAAGAAGGCTGCTATTGATCTGGCCCCGGACACTCCGGAAACTCTGAAGGCCCTGCTTGCAAGTTTTACCCCAGATACTCGCCGGAGGGAGCTGTTTGAGAATTATGCCAGCACGGCGAAGAGGAAGAAATACCGGAAAGAGCCCCTTGATGACTTTCTGGTCGGGCTTCAGGAGGACATCACTGATGTAAGCCTTTTTCTTGTTTTTTTCTTGTACTCTTGTATTTGTGTTACCTAATCCTGACTTATAATATTTTCAGGCTAACTCCCGGGTTGCTGGGCTGGTTTGCATAACCCGGAGCCTTCAGGCGAAGGCTGATGCTGCCGAGGTCTATAAGACTGAATCCGAGCGGCTGTCCCGGGAGATTCAGGAGTTGAAGGAGGCGAGTGCAAGGGAGGCTGCTGCTCATAAGAAGATTTTGGACGAGATCCGCGAGAGGCAGGACCGGGCTGAGGCTTCTGTCCGGGAGATGAGGGCTGAAAATCAGAAGTTGAAGGACGATCTTGCCGCCCGGCCCACTCCCGAGGAGGTTCTGGCAGGGTTCCGGGGCACTCCCGCGTACTTCGAAGAGCTGAATGACAAAGCGCTGGAGAAGATCCAGATCTGCTGGAATGTTGCTTCGAAGTATCTCGGCGAAGAGCCTCATGGTACAATAGACGTCTTTTTGGAGAAGTATATAGAAGAGGAGACCCGGTTGGAGCAGGAAAAGGAAACTATCCGGGCAATGGAGTCCGGTGTTGGGACGTCCAGTAATGTTCCCTCCTTCTCCGGGTCGCCACTTGCTGAACAGCCTCCCATACCAGAGGGTAATCCAGAGCAGCCTCCTTCTCCTCCCGCCGACTCTGCCTTTTGAAGCTTGAAGACCCTGCCATGTTTTGGCATGTAATTTCCATTTCCTTTTTTAGTTTGAGCAATTTCGAACTGAGCCTTTTGGCTTTTTTAACTTGTCTGTAATCTGAATGATTTCGATTTGCCCCCCGGGGTGTGGTTCCCCGGGGTAGTTTAATATGAGTGTGCTTTTCTTTCTTTCCTTATTGATTTGTATATGTTAGGAATTTTTTTTTTGGAGTACACATGGGCTGTGTTTCTGCGGACCCCGGGTTGGGGTAAAAACATTTAACTTTGAGAAATTTTGTAAGTACTTCTGGGTTGAGTTTTTATAGGACCCCGGGCAGGGGTAAATCTCCATTTGATAGAAATTTTTAAAGTACACATGGGCTGTGTTTTTGCAGACCCCGGGTTGGGGTAAAAACATTTAACTTTGACAAATTTTATAAGTACTCATGGGTTGAGTTTTTATAGGACCCCGGGCAGGGGTAAATCTCCATTTGATAGAAATTTTTAAAGTACACATGGGCTTTGTTTTTAAATCTGATGGTAAATAAATAAGCGACATAATGAAATTGATTCAAACTATGGAACGCTTAAAGTAGAGTTTTTCATTCATATTGAGAGCAAAAATTACATTCTGGGGTGAATGAGGACAATGCTTACATCAAAATATCATAATATAGATGTAGATGTGTTTCCAGGGTGTGCACCTTTTACTTATTGGTAGAATTTCCTTAGGCGGGTTCCATGCCAGGTATTGGGGACCTCGGTTCCGCTGAGGTAGCTTAGCTTGTAAGTTCCCGGACGGATCACTTCTTTGACTATATAAGGGCCTTCCAGTTTGGCTGCAGTTTTCCCTGGTTAGTTGGGTCCGAGGCTTCAGTGTCCCGGAGTACTAGATCTCCTGCCACATATTCCCGTATTCTGGCTTTCTTCGCAAAGTAAAGCTTCGTTTTTTCCTTGTAGCTTTCCATTTTTTCTACGGCCCGATCTCTTACCTCGTCCAGGAATTCGAGGTTGGTCCTGAGACCTTCTATGTTGGAGACCTCGTCAAAGTTGGTCACTCTATGAGAAGGGGATCCGGTCTCTATCGGTAACCGGGCTTCAGTACCGTAGGCGAGCTTGAATGGAGTCTCCCCGGTTCCCGTCCGGGGGGTAGTTCTGTATGACCATAAAACCTTCGGGAGTTCATCCGACCAGTTCTTTTTAGAGTCTTCCAGTCTCTTTTCCAGGCCTCAGAGTATAGTTCTGTTTGTGACCTCAACTTGTCCATTCCCTTGTGGATGGGCAACAGATGCTTTTTTGTGTCTAATCCCGAGTTCTTTCAGATAGGTTTCAAAATCTGAACCCACGAACTGCGGACCATTGTCCGAGATTAAGACCATCGGGATCCCGGACCTCATTACAATCGTGTCCACAAACTTGATGCAGTCTTGCTGGTTAATGGTTCTCATAGCCTTGGCCTCCGCCCACTTAGTCATATAATCTATTGCTACCAGGACATAACGGAGATCCCCTTTTGCTCGAGGGAAAGGACCCATGATGTCAATTCCCCAGACAGCAAATGGGATCGGTGAGAGAACGGATCCCGGGAGGCTTGAACCCTGTTTTGGTACGTTGCTGAACTTCTGGCACTTACTGCATTTTTTGACATAGGCGACTGAATCAGCGTGGATTGTTGGCCAGTAATAGCCTTGTCTGATGACTTTGTAGGCTAGAGCTTTAGCCGCTAGGTGATCCCCGCAGATCCCTTCATGAACCTCCCGGAGGCAGTAATCCGCTTCCTCCGGATCAACGCACTTTAGAGTTGGTGCAGAGAAGGTTCTCCGGTATAACTGATTGTTTTCTAGAAAGAAGCGTGCAGCCTTATACTTGAGGTACCGGGCTTTGTTCTGATCTTCCGGCAGGGTACCGTCCTTGAGGTAGGCTATGTAGGGCGTCATCCAATTCTCCAGGTTGCTAACACATAATACTTCTTGTCGATCGGTGCTGGGGGCTCCGAGTTCCTCGAAGTAAACCGAGCTGCTTAAATCTGAAGTATTCTGGATGAGCTTGGACAGCTCATCTGCTTTCGTATTTTCTTCTCTGTTTATCTGTAAGATGGTCGAGTCCGGGATGGTTTCCAGGATTGCTCTAACCATTTCCTGATATCGGGCCAATTTAGGATCTTTTGCGACATGTTCACCATTGGTTTGTCTTACCACGATCTGAGAATCGCTGTAGATTGTTAAACTCCTTACTCCAAGGGACTTGGCTAGCCTAAGCCCGGAGAGTAGGGCTTAATATTCAGCCTGGTTGTTTGTTGCTTTGAAGGCGAAGGTGATGGCCTACTGAATTACGAATCCATCCGGGCTGGAGAGGATCAGACCGGCTCCGCACCTTTCGGCTGTGGCCGAGCCATCAACATGTAGCGTCTAAAGATCCCGGTTGTTAGACTCTTTTTCTCCTTTGGAACTGGTTTCAGGCATTTCGGGGGTTTCTGGAAAAGTACATTCCATGACAAACTCGGCCAACGCCTGGGCTTTTATGGTTGTCCTCGGGATGAATTTGATATTGAATTGGCTCAATTCGATTGCCCAATTGACTAATCTCCCGGAGGCGTCCGGTTTGTGGATGATTTTGTGAAGTGGTTGATTAGTGATTACTCTGATTTCCCTGCCTTGGAAGTATTGTCTTAGCTTTCTGCTCGAGTGTACGAGGGCCAGTGCGAACTTTTCCAAGTTTGGGTACCGGGTTTCGGCATCTTTCAGGACTTGGCTCGCATAATATACCGGGGTCTGTGTCCCATTTTCCTCCCGGATGAGTGCGGAGGATACTGCTCTTTCCCCGGCTGCGATGTAGAGGTAAAGGGGCTCCCCGGGCTTTGCTTTTGATAAAATAGGCGGGTTCATCAAATATCGCTTTACTTCTTCGAACGTTGTTTGACAGTCCGGGGTCCACTCGATTAGCTTTTTGTTTTGGGCCCCTTTTAACAGTTCGAAGAATGGTAGGCATTTTTCTGCCAACTTTGGGATAAATCTTCGAAGTGCCGCTAGGCATCCTGAGAGCTTTTGGATGTCTTTTTGAGTTCGGGGAACTGTCATTTCCATTATAGCTTTGATCTTCTCCGGGTTGGCCTCTATTCCTCTTTCGCTGACCAGAATACCCAAAAACTTCCCAGAAGGGACCCCGAACGTGCATTTCTCCGGGTTCAGCTTCATGTTGTACTTTCTCAAGTTTTCGAAACACTCCCGAAGGTCCTGGATGTGTTCTGAGATTGTGACCGACTTGGCGATCATGTCATCAACGTAAGACTCCATGTTCCTGCCCAGTTGCTCTTTAAAGATGGTATTCATCATTTTTTGGTATGTTACTCCGGCGTTGATTAACCCAAACGGTATCATAACAAAAGCGTAGACGGCCCAGTGTGTGATGAATGCCGTTTTTGCATTGTCTGCCGGATTCATCTTGACCTGGTTGTAACCCGAGAAGGAATCCATAAAACTTGACATGACATGGCCCGAGGTCGCGTCTATCAGCTGGTCGATATTGGGCAGGGGGTAAGAGTCTTTAGGACATGCTGAATTGAGGTTTGTATAATCCACGCACATTCGCCACTTGCCATTGGGTTTTTTGACCAGCACAACGTTTGCTAGCCAGTCCGGATACTTAATTTCACAGATTATGTCTGCCTTTAACAACTTCTCGACTTCTTGGTCGATTGCCTGTTGCCTTTCCGGGGCGAAGTTCCTTCGCTTTTGTTTGATTGGTTTTTGCTTTGGATCTACATCCAGACTGTGCATGGCCACGGATTCATCGATCCCTGGCATGTCTTCCGGGGACCAGGCGAATACGTCAGCGTGCTCTTTTAGTAGGTTGATAAGCTCCTTTTGGAATGTGGTTTCCAAGCATTTTCCGATTTTGATTTTTCGGGTGGGGTTCCCGGGTTCCAAATCTACCTCGATTGTCTGTTGGGCCGGTTCTACCTTCGTCTTCTCCTTGCTCTCTACAAACTTTTGAATCCAGGCATCAGCGTTGGTTACGCTGTATCCGGAGTCTTCGATCATGTTCACATCCAAACGGGCCCTTTTACTAAGGTGTTCTCGATGCTTCTTTCTGCTTTGTCCCTTGGGCAGGGACATTATTCTCTTCCGGTTTTCCGATTCCATTTCTGCCATGACGAGTGCTTGACCATAGCATTTACCAGCCATTTCCCTATCTCCTTTCAGTTCTCCAGTGCCTCCTGGGGTGGGGAACTTGAGTTTTAAGTGAATAGTTGAGGGGATCGCCCTGAGCTTGGTGATAGTGGGCCTACCAAGGATCATATTGTATGCGGAGGTTGCGCTTATCACATAGAATTTCATCATATGGGAGACCTCTCGGGGTGCGGTTTCAAATATGATGGGAAGATAGATGATACCCCGGATTGGAATCATGGTGTTCCCGAATCCGTACAAAGGGTCTTCAAGACAGGGATCCATTCTGAGGTGTCCGAGCTCCATCCTGTTAAGCGTGTGCTCGAATACGATATTAGCAGATGAACCATTATCAACTAGAATTCTTTTTACCTCGTTGTTTGCGACGTCGAGGGTCACCACTAATGCCAAGTTGTGATCTGGATCGAGGCCCTCATAATCAGAATAAGATAAGCAAATCGGTTCGTCCTCCCGAGTCTGGATCATCATCACATCATTCTCCCGATCCGGGCTCCGCGATGGAGAGGCTGTGCCACCGAAAACAACACTCACCACATTTTTGCCTCTTCCCGGGGCTCTGTCTTTGTCATTCGAGCCCCTTTGAAGATACTGGTTCATGTTTCCTTTCTTGATTTGGTCTTCTATGAACATCTTGAGGGAGAAACAGTTTTCAGTAGTATGGTCATGATCTTCGTGATAGCCACAATGCTTGTCCCGGGCCCTGTTTTCGGGCGGCGCTAGCTAGGGTTTTGGCGGATAATAAAATGGTTTGTCCTTGACTTCACGCAAAACGTCGGCTCGGGGCCTGTTGAGGGGTGTTTACTCTGGTTCCGGCTTGGGTTCCTTCTTGGCCTTTTGTTTCCTTTCGTTTTTTCTTGATTCGGGGTACGTTTCCCGGGGTGGGGTTCCCCGGGACTGCTGGGTGTAGTTGGCTTGCCTGTCAAACTTGTATCTCTTGTCTCTCCGGGACGACGAGCGTCGCTCCGGAGACTCGTCATCGTCTTGTATTCTTCTGTTCATCTTCATTGATTTGAGGAAATCATTTTCCTTTATGAACTTTGATGCCAACGCATATGCTGACGCCAGGCTTTGGGGCTCCCTGTGAATCAGGTCTTTGACATAGCCTTCACAAGATATCGGGTGCAAGTTTCTTCGAAAGATGTTTACTGCCTCCTTTTCTTCTAAGTTGGAGAGTTGGTTGATTGCTTCCTGGAATCTTTTGATGAATTCCGGAAGGGGTTCCTTGCTTCTTTGTTGGATCGTTTCTAGATGACACATCTGCAGCTCGTTCATCCAGTTGGCCCTGAATCTTTTCAAAAATATCTCGCGGAAGTCTTTCCAGGAGTCCACACTCCGGGATGGTATGCGGCTGAACCATTTCTGAGCGCCCCCCTTCAGTGTTGATGTGAAGAATCGGCATCTAGTCAGGTCGCTGTAATCATAAATATTGGATATTTGCTCAAAATAGTTCAGATGCTCTTCAGGGTCAGCCAGCCCGTCAAAAGAGTCAAAATTGAAGTGCTTCAGCCCTGACTCTCTAGGGGTGGCTTCCAGACTCTTTGTGAACGGGGTCGCTGCTGCCCCTACTTCCATGTCGCCCTCCACTTTCCTTTTAAGGTCTCGAAGGGCCCGGGCCATTTGTTCTTGCTTGGACTCCTTCTCCGGCTCTGAGTCTGAGGAAACATGAATCTGATGGGCCTTTCTCTTTAGCTTGGCCTCCTCCTCCCGGATCCTCCTTTCTATAGATTCTTGGGCTTTAGCCTCTTCTTCTTTCCGGATTCTCTCCCGGAGGGCAGCTTTTCTTATTTCATCTCTGGCGTCCTCTGGTGGCTTTTTTAAATTCTTCGCAATCCGGTCGAAGACGGATCCCCGAGATTCTCCGGACTGTTCTTTAGACCGCTCTCGCTGATCCCCTGGGCAGGTGTCCGGCTCGGCGTTCTACTTTTCCTTCCACAGGTCCATAGCCGCCTGTATCTGTTCCGGGGTCATGCTTCCCCATGGGTTTGTGGTGATCCCTGTGTGTTTGTGGGCAGCTTTTTCAATGACTATTCTCTGATCTCCTGGTTGGAGATTTTGAGAGGGAGTCCGGGTTATGGGGAACCCTTCGTCCAGGTCTTCCATGTCTCCATCCCTGGGTTGGGGAGGAGGCGGTAGGAAAGAGGCGGAAACTGCTGCTTTGCTTTTTCTCGTAGTCATGGTTACTGGGAGATGGTGTTTCACGTTTCTGGGAGGTGGGTTCCCCTCCTTCTAGCGCCAATGATAATCGCAGATCACTCCGGGACCTTCTCCTTGTAGGGCCCGAGCTCAAACTCCTTTTAGGATGTGACGACGGTCGTGTGCGGTGTAGTTGTAGGGTGGGAACCTGCAAAACAGAACCAGAGGGGGGTGGCGTCCCCGCGGCACCTCCGGCGTGAGGATGAGAAAGGGTTTTGAGGAGAAGAAGGGCAAAGTTGGGATTATGCAGATATGTTTGTGAAGAGTACGTGTGTGCATGTAAGTATATGTGTGAGAGAGAGAGTATATCAGCTTGTAACCTGTAACCTTCCTTCTGTTCTACCTTTTATAGGCCTCCTACTAGGGTTTAGGGGTTTGTCCCTTTTCATCTGGACCGTAGGTTGGCCTTTTGGACTGTAGAGCATCTGGACGCCTGAGATGCGTCAGAGTACTATCAGATCTGGACCGTAAGAACGTCCTGGATTCCGGGTGCCTGGAAGGTGGTGATGTTGCCACGTGTCCTGGGCTCCACAAGGTCAACGCTGAATCCGTCAGAGTACTATCAGATCCAGAGCGTAGGAACGTTCTGGATCCCGGGAACCTGGATGGTGGTGATGCCGCCACGTGTCCTGGGATCTTATGTTTGGGCCCTGGGCCTCTTCAATTGAGCCTGACTTATTATGGGCTATCACACCCCGATAAAGCACCGGGTTTGGATGGGTTGAATCCAGCATTTTACCAAACTTTTTGGGGTGTGGTGGGTGATGATGTGGTTAAAGTTTGTCAGAGGTTTATGCGTACAGGTGAACTACCGGAGGATATGAATCGAGCTTTGGTATGTTTAATTCCAAAGGTTAAAGAGCCTCAAACAATGTCAGAATTGCGGCCTATTTCTCTTTGTAATGTGATGTTGCGTATTCTCTCTAAAGTCCTAACTAATAGGCTTAAACCATGTTTGAAGACAGTAATTTCAGAAAATTAAAGTGCTTTTATTGAGGGAAGATTGCTTACTGACACTGCTCTAATAACTTTTGAGATAAACCATTATATGAAGAGGAAATTGCAGGGGAAAAATGGAGTTGCTGGTCTAAAAATAGATATCTCAAAATCTTACGACAGACTTGAATGGCATTTTATTGAAAATATTTTGAAGAGATTTGGTTTTAGTGAGGTGTGGACTGATAGAATGATGAAATATATTCGATCAGTATCATACTCATTTCTACACGATGAATTATGTTTTGGAGATGTTAAGCCTCAACGTGGTGTTCATCAGGGGGATCCAATTTCTCCGTATATTTTTATCTTATGTGCTGAAGGATTGGGTGCAATCATTCGTAGAAATGAGGATGCTGGATTATTACATGGATGTGCTGTAGCTCGAGGGGCTCCTACTATTTCTCATCTCTTTTTTTGCTTATGATTGTTATCTTTTTTTCAGAGCTACGGAATCGGAAGCAGCTGTCATGAGAAATATTCTTAAGAGATATGAATGTATCTCTGGCCAGGCTATTAATTACAGCAAGTCTGTTGTTACTTTTTCGTCGAATACACCCAGGGAGAACAGGGAGTTAGTCTCTCAGATGTTGGGTGTGTGTGAGAAGCAGGAACCTGGAAATTATTTGGGAATGCCTATGCGCATTGGTTCAAATAAAGTTAGTGCGTTTGGTTTCTTGCAGGATAGAGTGCAGCAAAGGTTACAAGGTTATGCTGATAAAGAGTTATCAAGGGGGTAAAATGACAGTAATTAAAACAGCTCTGCAGGCAATTCCTAATTTATGGATGAGCCTCTTTTTTATTCCTATGAAGATATGTGATAATATTGAAAAGAGAATGAATGCGTTTTGGTGGTGTAATAAGGTCACAGGAAAAGGGATTCGATGGTTATCGTGGGATAAGTTGTGTGACAGCAAAGTTGGTGGGGGATTGGGTTTTAGAAGTTTGAGGCTTTTCAATGTGGCGATGCTTGCCAAGCAGGGGTGGAGACTGGTTACAAATGGTAATTCATTGGTGACAAAAATTATGCGAGCTAAATATTTTCCAAATTCTGAATTTCTGGATGCTACGTTAGGAGCTAATCCGAGTTACGTGTGGAGGAGTTTAATGGAAGCTCAGGTTGTGCTTAAGAGAGGATGTAGGAAGAGAATTGGGGATGGGAGGAGTACGAAAATCTGGAAGGTGCCATGGTTACCATGTAAAATAAATGGCTGTCTTGAAACTCCAATGCTTGAGAATCTTCACCAAGCACTGGTGCAGGGGTTAATGACTGAGAATGGTTCTAATTGGGCTGATGAGATTCTTCGTGATTTATGTAATGATAGGGATAAGAATTTAATTAAGCAAATACCTATTCCTACACGAAGTTGTGATGATTCTTGGTTATGGTTGCTGGAGGAAAAGGGAATGTTTACGGTTAAAAGTTGTTATCAAAGTCTGCAAGGAGAAGTTGAAAGTACAGAGACTGTGTTTTGGAAAAAATTATGGTCTCTTGATTTACCTGGTAAGATTTTAAATTTCTTGTGGCGAACTTGTAAGGAGTGTTTACCTAAAACAACAAATTTGGTTAAGAAGAGGGTAAATATAAGTATGTTGTGTCCGTGGTGTTGAGTGTAAACAGAGGATGCTATGCATATTTTGTTCCAGTGTAATTTTGCTAAAGATGTATGGAGAGCAGCTAGTTTATTGGAGGTAATTGCAGCAGAGAATGGTACTACTGTGCTTGATTGTTTAAAGAACTTATTTACAAAAATTAGTAGAGATCAGTGTGTATTAGTGGGTATTATCAGCTGGAGCTTATGGAATCGAAGAAACAAATGGTTATGGAGTCATGTGAATACTTCAGTGTTTGGGACTACAGCATCAGCAATGAATTTGTTGACTGATTGGAAGCAAGCTAGAGAGGTCGGACATAACAATGATGTGCAGCAGGAGTTGGCAACTCGAGTATGGACAAAACCACCTGTAGACTGGATTAAAATAAACATCGATGCAGTTTGTGAATTTAGTTTGAATAAGATGGGCCTGGGGTGCTTGTACGTGATGATGGTGGTAACTTTGTGCGTGCTAGAAGTCAGGTGCTGCAACCATGTATGCAGCCGAGAATGGCAGAAGCTTTAAACTTGAGAGAAGCTCTATCGTGGGTTAAAAATTGGAGGATAGCACGATTTATATTCGAATCTGATTCAAAATAATTGGTGGATGCTATAAATGGGAGACGAGCTAATTCTTATTTTGAAGTGATAGTTGATGATTGTGTTGATTTACTTCAGCACTATGATGAAGTGCTAGTAATCTTTGCTTATCGGTATGCGAATAATGAAGCTCACTTGTTAGCACGAGTGGCTTATTCTTTGTCTGATCATCAGGAGTGGTATCATACTGCACCTGAATTTGCAAGTACGATTATTTCAAAAAAAGAAAGAAAGAAAGAATATACCGGTCAAACTAGAAATCCAACAAACTCTATTGATCTGAACAATACTAAGCTTCCAATGAATATCTGATCAATCTGCATTGTCTTGGATAAGTTATTCCGTTGCTGTTTAATAATATCATCATAAACCTATATTTCAACAAAACGGATCACTTTTATTGTCGGTCTGTGGTCTTCAAAGTGTTTACTGAATAGAGTTATAGTGAAGAGAGGTATAACACAATTAATGGGCCTATTAGTATCATATTAATGCTAAACGTACATGTTTAGGGTTTAAAATATTTCAAACAATTTAATGGAAACGACCCGACCTAGGTAGTTATTCGCACAGTCGCAGTCAGAAATCGTGACCTGGACTATCATCCCATGAAGGTGAAAATGGAAAATTGCCCTATATTAAAGAGGTAATCATGAACTTACAACAAAACATATATACTGAAATATACTTGTCCTCTGCATTAGTAACATGTGTTATTGAGCAGATTGTTTAGCATTTAATCATGAATTAAGGTTCCTCGTGAATATGTATGAAAATTGAAGTTTTGAATATGAGAATTTAAGTTGGTTATGCTTGTTCACTCCTAGGCATATGAGTTCTGAGAACTCTGACCATATCATTATGTACCAGTGTTCTGAAAGCAACTGCCCCATTTTTTAGTCTTTTAGACGATATCTAATACTCACACATCTACAACGTCAAATTTGGTATACTGTCACGAAAATTAGATGCACGAGATCTGTAAAAATAATATCAACTGTTAACATGATTACGATGATCTTGTCCCAATCAAATAACGATAAACAGGATTAGATAAATGATCAACTGTTAACATGATACTAATACAGAATGATTTTGTCCCAAGCAAATGGCGATTAAAAAGATTAGATAAAGGAGTCAACTGTTAACATGATAATACACGAGGACAATCATGTGTGAAATTGCTTCTGAATTATGTGAGCAAGTACTAGATTGTTACTACTATACAAAAATTAAGCATCTAATAATAGATAATTGTATTACTATCAACTGCCCATTTTTGTACATTAATACAACAAACTCACATATCTACAACGTCCAGAAAATTAGTTGAACGAAATCAGTAAAGATAATTGTATTCCTTGAAAGCTCTGTTATTTTATCCATGTAGCATCACAAATGGTGGATCTTGTCCCATGCAAATGGTGATAAACAGGATTAGATAAATAATGTCAACTGTTAACATGATATTAACGATGACAATCATGTGCCAAATTGCTTAGAATTATGTAACCGAGTATTAGATTATTACTACTTTACTAAAGCTAAGCATCTAATAAATGTCTCTTGTATAATTTTCTAGCTTTTATTATCTATAGATTATTAGATTATTGTTCAGACTACATTTTCTAAACTACAATCCTACTGGCTTTAGTCAGCTACTCTGCTTCTAGCTTTCATCCACTCTTTTTCCCTTGCAACTTCTTATTTATTTGTTATTGCAGCTTTTAGCAATTAGATCTTCTTCATCTTTGTACAATTTGATCTTACGTTCAAAAGTACTACCAATCATGGTTGGTTTATCTAACATCCCGTGCGTAGGAAAATTTGTGGATAGAATATCTGATGCTGTAGTTGATCCCTTGTTTCGTGGTTTCAATTATATGTTTTTTTACAAGGATTATGTTAACAATCTCAATTCCGAATTTGAGAAACTTAGTAACCAGGAGGAAAGGGTTTCCAGAAAAGCTAATGCAGAAAAAGATAATGGCAAGATACTATATGCTAATGTACCCAAGTGGCAGACAGATGTTGAAGAATTCCAGAGGAGTGCCGCAGAGTTTTCGGATAAATACAACAACAGAGCTTCATGGAAGTGCATCCACTTTCTGCCCATTCCTAAACCCATCTCCCGGTTTAGACTGGGCAGGGAGGCAGCTCAGAAGGTTAAGAGGGTAACTGAACTTTCTGATTCCGGAAAAGATATCTTGGCTAATAAAATTGCCTATCTTTTACCTGTGGAAAATGTACCTCCTACGGATACGGTATTCCAGGATTTTGAATCCAGAAAAGGATCTTACATGAAGCTCTGGGAAGCGCTAGTAACGGAAGGTAGTTCTTCGATTCTTGGCATCTACGGAATGCCATGAGTCGGAAAAACTAGAATGATGGAGCAAGCTTGGAAAGAAGCCAAGGAGAAAGGGAAGGCCATATCCGTGATGGTTGTGTACTTGTTATCTACCATATTGCATGCTTTGTGGATACTACTAGATGCAAGCTTCACGGGCCTACTAGATGAAGCAATAGCCTGGGGTGGCTGAGACACATGCTGGGATGGCTGTGTCATGTCAACGACATCCTGGGCAGGAATGGCTGGAATGTCAAAGTCATCAGCCAAAGGTGCAATGAAATCTGATTTTATGTTCTGAAATGTGGGAGGTCTGTAGGCGGGTCCTTTGATCTTCTTCATCAACCGAGAGAATGGTGTGAGGAAGGTAGCAGAAATCCTCCCAAACTCCTCCACAAACTCAGGAGGAACTCTAGCATCCAGCTGCTTCAACATATTAAGCCCGGCAACCATCTACAGACAAAAACAAGCAAACATTTTTTCATTAATTCCACAAGGATATCATATCATCAAGTTGAAATACGTGTGAATGCAAATTTTATAGTGTGTGGGGGTGTAATGTGAAATATGCATATTTGTAAAACACTTACAACTTCATAGCCCTCGAGGCTATTATACAACTCCCTCGTCTTGTACTGCTGCTGAGGCTGTGGATCGGGCTTCCCTATGCGCATACGAGATATATCAGCATACCACGCCATGTAATCAGCCTCCGAAGCTATGTCTACCGAGTCATCAACAAGGTCATCCAAATCTGAACAGAACCTGGCCCATTTGCCAATATCAATAAACCACCGCACCAGCCAATCCTCCCCTGCAAACGTGGCATCCTTAGTCCCCCTATAACCAACCATGTTCACCGGTGCCCGTGGAATCTGGGGACTAGAACCAAACTGTCTCGACACCCTGTCCGGAGGCTGCCACTCGACCACGTCGTAACATACAAGGGTAACTCGACCGCACCCAGCTAACTGTGCCTGTATCATCTCGCTGTCCATAACATCCTCGAACCTAGCATACGGCCTCCAGATCACCTCATCACCAGCAACACCATCAAACTCACCCCTATAGAACGGTAAGCTGTGGTGAGGTCCTGACATCCTGCGCTTCTTCGAAACTCTGACATGAGTATCACTAGCATAGGCCCATCCCTCAGCAACCGGATAATCCTCCTGACCGGGAGATCGTAAAGGCACGCCAATACGAGGAAATCTCTCGTAAGACCAAACCTGTAACACCCAGACACAACAAGCAATGCTCTTGCTGCCCTTCCTTGCAGCAATCTCCAAACCCCGGTATATATGAGCTAGCACAGCTGCACCCCAAGCATAATAAGGAATCTCCCGCATATTAATCAATGGGTGCATATACCGAACATGAACAAAAGAGCGGTTGATGCTGGGGAAGAGGATACAACCCATAATGAATAGCAGATACGCCTTGGTATGTACAACCGTGACCCTCATATTGTTCTTCTCAGGCTTCTGTGCACCATATCTCTCAAACAACCACCCCAGTTTGATATTATTCCGATACAAAGCCTCCTTCACCTCCTCCTCGGTCAAAGGCTCAAACCAATTATTAGCAAAATACGCCGCCTTGTTCTCTATCACCCCACAAGTCAGCGCATCCCCCTGAACTGGCACCCCTAAAATAAACCCCACATCCTCCAATGTAACAATCATCTCCCTCTGCCTCGTGAAAAAAGTGTTGGTCTCAAGTCTCCAACGCTCCACCAAAGCAGATATCAACCGAGTGTCAGTAACCAAGACAACAGCAGGGTCTGCAAAAATCTCAAACCCAAGCATGTGTAGCAATTCCCGCTGTGGTCTCCTTAACTTCCACAAGTGCAATGACTTGTTCCCCGAATAACTCTGCAACTCATCTCTCCCTGCACCATCCCAAACATCCTCACTGACGTGATACCGATTGTCCCAAATAATGTTATGCGCATTAGGACCCGGCAACATATTCCCGAAATCACCAAAATTATCCATACCTGAAAATATTGTCAACATAATTCATCAATCACCACAATAAATATACCACCACGTACACAATAAAATCAATTACCATATGTTAATTACATCCTAAAAATTAAGCACTGAAATTTAACCCCTAAATTAACCCTAAATTCATAATTATAAATTCCTAATTTTTTTTATTCGAATTTCACACCAATTTTTCATTAAATTCGATTTATACACTAAATTAATTCGAAAGTAATACTAATTTAATTCGGCTTTAACACTACAATTATCATTAAATTCGATTTTACACTAAATTAATTCGAAAGTAACACTAACTTAATTCGGCTTTAACACTAAAATTATCATTAAATTCGATTATACACTAAATTAATTCGAAATTAACAATAACAATAATTTAATTCGAATTTAACAGTAATATTATCATTAAATTCGAATTTAACAACAAAAAATTTCGAATTATATCCTAAAAATTCGAATTATATCCTAAAATTTCGAAAATAACACTAATTTATCCTAAAAATCTAATTAAATTAATCCTAAAAAATGAATTAAATTTTCATACTACAACACTAATATTTTTCGAGTTAAATCAATTCCAAATTATGAACCCTAGAAATTCTAAAAAATCGAATTTAATCATACTACAATTCATATGTTAAATTATTACAAGGATTCATACATTAATTAACCCTAAAAATTTGAATTACATACACAAAATAAGATCTACAGCAAGAGAAAAACATAAATTTATATCAATAAAACTGTAAATAACATAACAGAATCGATTATATACCTTAATAACGAAAAAGGAGTATGATTCAAGGTTTCGTTGCTGTGTTTTTTGCTTGTGCTGGGTCTGCTGTGTTTTCTTCTGTTGCGGCTGCTGTTTTCGTGTATGTATAGAGTTTGTGTGTGTGTTTACAGTTTGTGTTTGCTAGGTATTGTTGCAAACAAACGACACCAACCGCGGAAAATTTCCGCGGTCCGAGGGCTAGGGTATTTTCGTAATTTCTGCTTATCACTGAAAATTTCCGCGGTCCGTGGTATATTTTTTTTAATATCAGCCGTTGGATCAACCATCCAACGGTTCAGAAGCTGTTTGTTGTCTAAACGTCTCTACTGCTTGCTAGAGACCTGCCCCCATTTAAAAATATAGAATCAAAAATTTGAACAATTTTTATCTATTTGTGATTTGCATTTCAGTCCATTTAAATCATACGAGGAGCCAAACTACCGGTTTCAAACAATGTAATTGAAATGACCCGATCCAGGAAGGTTTTACGCACAGTCGTAGTCTCAAATGGAGCGCTGGACTATCCATGAAAGTGAAAATGTCCCGTACGTATTAATGAGGTAATCAACTTCTAGTCTTCTACCATAACATGTACCTGTTGTCAGTATTTTTATTATTTTGCTAGTTAATCACACTCACACGTTCCCTTTCCGAAAACTCGGACTTCCCTCGACATCCGGGAGCCATTACGATAGGTGTTGATTACTTGTTACCCGTATTCAGTAACATATATCGGTTTATTATTGAGCAGAGTGTTTAGCATTATTATCTTTGTTAATACCCATTTGACTATGATGTTGATCATGATTTGAGTTTTTATGTGAATGCGAGAATTTACTACTAGGCATATGAGTTATGAAAACTTTGATCATATTATAGTAAAGATAGTTGTATTACTTTCAGCTCAGTTGTATCACAAATAATGGATCTTGTCCCATGCTAATTGAAATAAACAGGATTAGGTAAATAATGTCAACTATTAGCATGATAATAAAGATGACAATCATGTGCCAATTTGCTTTCAATTAGGTAACCTAGTAGTAGATTATTACTACTATACTAAAGTTAAGCATCTAACAAATGTCTCTTGTAAAAATTTCTAGCTGTTATTAGTTTTTTAGATTATTACTAGTATGAGAGTGAAATTGTAAACACTACAACTAGTACATGATACATGTTATACCAGCTGCAACTTATTATTCGGACTTTATTAGCTACTATGCTTACATCTTTCACCCACTCTTTTATTATTGTTCCTCCTGATCTGTTATTTCCTTGCAATTTCTTGTTTATTTTTGTTGCATCTTTGTACAATTTGATCATCCTTTGAAAAGTAAGGAATAGTCATGGTTGGCCTATCTGACGTTCCATGCGTAGGAAAAATTGTGGACAGAATATCTGATGCCACAATTGATCCTTTGTTTCGCGCATTCAGTTATGTGTTCAGTTATAAGGATTATGTTAACAATCTCAATTCCGAAATGGAGAAGCTTAATAATCAGGAGGAAAGAGTTTCTACAAAAGCTAATGCAGAAAAAAATAATGGTAAGAAACTTTATGCTAATGTGCCCAAATGGCAGACAGATGTTGAAGAATTCCAGAGGAGTGCCGTAGAGTTTTTGGATAAATACAAAAACAGAGCTTCATGGAGGTGCATTCACTTTCTGCCCATTCCTAAACCCGTCTCCCGTTTTAGACTGGGCAGGGAGGCAGCACACAAGGTTAAGAGGGTAACTGAACTTTCTGATTCCGGAAAAGATATCCTGGCTAATGAAATTGCCTATCTTTTACCCCGGGAAAATGTACCTCCAACGGATACGGTATTCCAGGATTTTGAATCCAGAAAAGGAGCTTACATGAAGCTCTGGGAAGCGCTAGTAACGGAAGGTAGTTCTTCGATTCTTGGCATCTACGGAATGCCAGGAGTTGGAAAAACTAGAATGATGGAGCAAGCTTGGAAAGAAGCCAAGGAGAAAGGGATCTTTACCAAAGTAGCACGAGCAGATGTTGGCAGTGATGAGTTGAATGTCATAAAACTACAAAGACAGATTGCGGACCATCTAGGCTGCCATTTGGAATCGCAAGATAATTTGCTCAGTAGAGCTTCTCAGCTGAAAAGTTGTTTAATGAATGGTGGAAAAGTTCTCATCATATTAGATGATGTATGGAGGGAAATCCCATTTGATGTTATTGGGATTCCATCAGTTGTTGACGGTAGTTGTAAGGGTTTAAAGATCCTCTTAACCTCTCGCAAGAAAGATGTATGCTTGCGCAACAATTGCAAGCATCCTATTAAGATTACAACTCTGACAGAAGATGAAGCGTGGACTTTGTTTAGGAACACTGTTGGCGTTGACTCTATGCATGACATATCCATGGCACATAAAGTGTGTGAAAAATGTGCGGGTTTACCACTCCTCATATGCAGTGTTGGTAAAGCACTGCAGTTCGCGACTAATAATTCATGGAAGGATGCACTTAGCCAACTAGAGAAGGGCACAGTTGAAAACATTGCCGGAATAGATCCAAAAGTATATGCTTGTGTTAAATTGAGTATTGACAGACTACCAGATGATGCGAAGTCTTGTCTTTTCTTGTGTTCCTTATATCCTGAAGATGCTGTAATCTTTATCAGGAAGCTGATCCAGATTGCAACAGGTTCGCAGCTTGTACTTGATGAGGAATCTAGAGTATGCACTATGGTCGATTTTCTCAGATCTTCATCTTTGTTGCTCGGTAGTGTAGAAGATGCTTCGATTAAATTGCATGACCTTATCAGAGATGTAGCTAGATCCATGGCTGTCAGCGATCCAAAATATGCATTTTCACTTGTGAGATGTGGCTCACAGTTGCCTGATAATCCTGATTATTGTACTCGTAGATTACTACATTTACATCTGGAGAAGAATGATTTTCGTTTTTCTGATGGTTTGGTGTTCCCGAACCTGCACAAGTTGTGGCTACAGTGCAACAATCATCTACAACTCTCAGGCGGCTTCTTCAGTATGTTTGTGAATCTCAGATTTTTATTGATCGAAGGTAAGTCTTCTTCTTTGGAGTTGCAGTTGTCTCTTCATTCCTTGTATAACCTGAGGACTCTCATTTTAGATAAATGTGGCTTGACACATGTTAAACAAACAAATGTTGGTTTTTTCCCTGAAAACCTAGAAACTCTCTGCTTTTGGAATTGTCAACTCCCAGTACCGCTAGATTTACCAAATCTGGGATATCTTCGAAAGCTAGAAATCGAGGGGAATAGAGTGAAAATGCTGCCAAATACCATATCCAGTCTGCCCAATCTGGAGGAACTTCATATACCCAGTGGAATATCTTCTGGATTTGACAGAAGTTCAGATGCTGTTGCGGGACCCATATTGGCCGAGATCAGTAGATTGATCGGTCTGAAAAGTTTACGGATGATATTCAGGAATTCTGAGCCTTTTCAAAATACAAATATATTTGATAATTTACTTGAATATGATATATATGTGTCAAACAATATTTGTTCTAGGCATCTTCAAAATTCAGGTGTTTCTATAAAGAGATCCGTTGAGTTGTACGACATTCAGTTAGAAGGCTTGGAAAGTCTGATAGAAAGGGCTGAAAAAGTTACACTATATAAAACCTATATTGATGTGGGTAGTATCTGGAATAGCAACAACAAAGCATTCTCAGATCTGAGAGACCTGTACATTAGTGAATGTAAAACCATGGAGTATATAGCAAGGATATCACAAGATGAAATTCGCAGTAGTTGTCAACTACTGACATCTTTTTCTAAATTAACCAATTTAGAAATTACAAGTTGCTCCTCACTAAAATACATTTTTAGCAAATCTGTCGCAGGAGGTCTGGTGCAACTGCAAGTGCTCAGTATATATAGTTGTCCTTCGTTAGAATCTATCGTAACGAATGAAGACAAAAATAATGGAGATATCATGATCTTCTCCAAATTAAAAGTATTGTGTTTGAGTCATTTGCCGAGACTGAAAAGCTTTTACAGGGAAAATGAAGATAGGCATGCCAGCACAATGGACAGCCGGGTTCAGTCTCAACGACCTTTTTTCCATGAAATGGTACGTGCTTTATTTTTGTAATATACAAAATACAATACAAATGCAGAATATTAATTTACAAAGTTACTTAAAATATCTTGAATGGTGACTGTTGACTATATTAGAGGGACTAAATTGATTGGCTATATATAAGAGTAATTTCAACAAGTTAGCTATGTATGATCCTAAACTAAATTTTAAGGAATGTTATATAAATTAGAACACCAACAACAATTTAGTGATTACTTAAAAAGTTAAGATCATAGTCTTATGCCAGGTAATTAAGAGTGATTCATATCTTGATTTTAATATTATAATATTCATTTCTCACTAATTTGGTGTTGGAGTTGACATGCAATAAAATGTCCTGAAATACTAGGATTTATTAATTTAATATTATTTCTAAGAAAAATGATTTTTATTGGAATTGCTCTAAAGATGTTAGCTTATGAAATAACACATTATTAAAATGTGTTAGGAATAAACTATTAATATTATTTGTTAGGTAAAATTATACCTGGCAAAGATACATAATTATCTAATTTTTTTACTAGAGAGAATTGCAACAAATTTTCCATGCCACCAAGATATTTTGTTTTGTCTAAGAATATACTATTAGAGATGATTTTTTTTTTGTTAATTGATTACACACGCGCCGGCCAGGAATATAGGAGTACTCCACCACTGCACCAACACTTTATAGGCATTAGAAATGATCTTAGCCTACAGATATATAATAATTTATTATAATCTTCCTCTATATTTTAGTTCAATTTATTTTTCATTAAAATAGGTTTGTGAATATTAGAATCATAATATTTAACAACAGTTGAACTTAAGAAATCGAAGATAACGTAGAATCTTATCAAAATTTAATTTTAAAACCACAAGTAAATAGAATCTTGGGTAGAATCCAGTTTATAATCTTACATAAATTTTTGTAACGATGAAGTTATATGTAATAATTTTACACTTATGCTATTTTTTGGTTAAATTCTATCTTTATTCATGAAAAAATACTTTTTGAAATGAAAATTAGAATCCAAATAATATTTTCTGTAAAATTCTTTATGATGTATAAAAGTTTTTTACGAAGTCTATTCATTAATAAAAATATATATAAAATTAGAAAGAGTATGTAACTGACCAATAAAATGCTGCAGGTTGCTTTTCCTTCCTTGGAAGATTTGTCTACATGGGAAGTTGCAGTAAGTGAGCTATGGGGAAAGTATTACTGTGACGGTGTATCGTCCTTTTGCAAACTAAAGAAACTCAGGGTTTGGTTGTGTGATGAAATGGAAACAGTGATCCCACCTGCCATGTTAAATAGGATGCGTGATCTGGAAACTATACGCATATGGAATTGCAAGAGCTTGAGAAACGTGTTCCCACCTTGTATTGCCAGAGATCTAATCCACCTCAAGTCAATGGAAGTGGATAAATGCGAGCTGTTGACAGAAATTATTGGCGTGGATGAACAAGAAATCACTGATGGAATTGTGTTCCCTGAGTTGAGTTATCTATGCCTAGATATATTGCCAAATTTTACCAGCTTTCGGTGTTACCAGACTGGGGAAGATAATAACTACAAAGTATGTCTCTTTGATTATTTCTAAAAGGAGGAGTTTTATGATTTTTTCTATATTTATTGTCTTTAAGTGATTATTGAACAGATTATAATGATTCATAGATTGTGTTCACTGAAAGTCAACCTACACAATTACATCCTGGTATAGCAGTGTTTTTAGCTTGGTGGATATATTCATGTTCTACAACAGAAACCTTCTGAGATTGAAGTTAACATAATCAACTTAACCACTAGTCTTTCTTTTATTGCAGGTTCAATTTCCAAATTTGGTGAATTTGTACCTTGTGTGTAAAGAAATTAAGCTGGGAGCAAAAGATGATTTCACCTGCCAACAATTAGAGAGGCTTAGAATTTCGAATTGTGGATACTCTATTGCTTTAGCATTATCAGTCTTCAGAAGTCTACAACAACTCCAAGAGTTAGAAATATGTGCCTCCCCCTTCTTGGAAGAAATTGTAGAGGATGTCAGGGGTGGTGAAGCTTCTGATATGGATAAGAACACTATTACACTCCCTCGGCTGAAATATTTTACACTTGAAGATTTGCCAAATCTAAAAAGTTGTATCCTCAACTCAAATTATGAGTGTCATATGCCGGCTCTAACAAAGGTGAAAGTTGCCAACTGTGGGATCTCTGCCCTTTTCACATTCTCAGCTTTAAGAAGTCTGCCACAACTCCAAGAATTAGAAATATCAAACTGTTCCAAACTAGGGGAAATTGTGGAAGGTGCAAGGGGCGATGAATCCTCTGGCATGGACAAGAAGACTATCACACTCTTTCAGCTGAGATCACTAATTCTATTAGATTTACCGAATCTTGAAAGTTTGATCAGCAATGCAACTTATGAGTGCCAAACGCCAGCTTTAACGAAGGTTGAAATTGATAATTGTGGAGTCTCTACTCTTTTTACGTGCTCTATCTCTAGAAAGCTCCAACAACTCACAAAATTAGATGTATCGAATTGCAGATGGTTGAAAAGCATTGTTGACGATGTAGGGAATGATGAAACTTCTTCCGCAGATGACACAGTTATCACATTCTCCGGACTGACAGAGCTTCATCTTCGATCTCTGCCAAGCCTCAAGTGTTTCAGCAGCACCTCAAGCTATACTTTCAGTATGCCTAAATTAAATGATTTTGCCATGGAATCCTGTTCCCGGATGGAATATTTCACACTATTGAAGGCAAGCACGCCAATGGCACGTGTTTCTGTTGGTTGGATGGAATGGGAAAATACTCCAGACCTGAACGACTACACAAGACAAAAATGCAAAAGAGAAAGTAGCTCAAGTGACAGTGTTGAAAAATCGAGTTCTAGTGCTCAGAAGCTGGAAACAGAATCGGAGAGTGTTGAAGAAGAGAAGCCGAAGGAAGATACTGAGGAGAATGATCAACTTTAAGTCTATGACATGGTCACTTGTGTATTTACGTTCATTATGTAGTCAATCAAATGACTATAATTTTATCTGTTGCTTGAGAATGGCTTTAAGATTGAGTAATTCGTGATTCTAGTGGTACACATCTACCAAATTTCAGCTTCTTTGTAAATAATTTGCAGAGACTAGTCAATGAAATGATTAGTATCATCAGTAAAACTAAAAAAGCAAGATCAGTTTTATTACATCTTGATTTCTTAAAAGATGATTCAAATTATTTAATATTCTACCATAATATGTTGGTTTCATCGAAGAAAATCAACCATAATAGATTAAATAAAAAACTTATGTTTCTATGGATTTTTTCCCAAAATAATTGTACTTTATATTTATATTTATTAAATTATTAATATATAATTTGACCATGGTTATATAAATAAGTCGACTTTTTAAAAGTTATTTGATAAATTACTCAAAAATCGATTAAAAAATTTAATCATTTGACTGGTTTTTGATAAATTATCGATAAATTATTTAAATATTTAAACATCACATGATAAATTATAAATCAATATCCTTAATCGAATAATTCCAATTTTCAAAATATGTTATCATAAATTTGACTAGTTTCTCATGTTTAAAAAAAATAAAAGAAAAATACAGAATTTATCTAATTTATCCCCGGATCAATCATTGCATGTGCATAGACACGATTGATACATACATATATCCGTGTATCAATCATCACAACACACAAAATACAGTTGCGCCAAAAGCGGTTAATCCAAATGAACGTCGAACCTAACCCCGCCTCTAATCCGGCCAACGAGTCGCCGGAAAAAGACAAAATCGCCGGGTTATCTTCCACTCCGGCGAACAAATCGCCGGATAACACTACCGCACCGGCGAAAAAATTGCCGGATGAGGATAAAGTCGCCGCTCTGGCCTCTAATCAGGTGAACAAACCGCCGGAAGGTGACGCAATTAAACTACCGCCTTCGCTGGCCGCAAAGGACGACGTTCCGATAAAATCGCCGTTGCCGAGGTTGGAGACATCGTCGGAGGAGACTGCGGCGACGGGAGAAGAAGCGCCGGCGCTTCCGTCTCATTTACGGAACATTATGTTTCCGACTGCTGATCCTGGTTCCGTAGTGAGCGGTGGAGGTATAAGGTATGATCATTTTGTATTTTTCGGAGAATTTGTCGTTTGATATGTTTTTTATTTCTGTTTATGCTAATTGTGATAATTCGATAATTGTAATTGATTTGATGATTGTGTTGATATGATTGTTTTTTTAATTGTTTTGTTTCGAGAAATTAGAGGTAGTTGCATTTGTTGATTATAATTGTGATCGACTGGTGGTAATTATTGTTACCGTTATTAATTTCTTTTGTTAAATATAATATAATTTGTTAGATTATTGCGCGTATCATTTCATTTTGTTGTAATTGTGATCATGATTAGCGTTGAGTTAGTTATTCTTATCAATAGGCTTAGAAAAATTAGGGAGGATGATTTGAATGGGAAATGCGAGGGAAGGCACAGCAGCGGGATGTTAGGATAAGCTGATGGCAGCATGGATATAACTTAAGGATATCATGGCGTATTTGTATTGCCAGAGGCATATATTATTTTATTTGTCTATCAGCTTATTAGGCACTACTTTTGACACATTACTTATTCCATATCGATGCTGATGTAAAGCGGCTTGTAGATGACGATATTACTGGGATTTTATTTGAATTTCAAAACAATTATAGAGTGGAAGTAATTTCCATAGCTGGTAGCAGATTTTAATTAGGTGTTTTCTAATTCTAAGCAATGCTATGCAAAAGGCGCCATTTACATTTTACACAGATGAATCTGGATTAAAACATGTTTGCTTATGATAATCAGTGGGTAAATGTAAATATTCGTTTTTCTTTTCTGATTATTGTATGAGACTTATATTAGCCAATAAGCTGTGACTGGGAAAGCATTTTTTTATTCTATAAATGTGAGTGTGCATAGTTTCTGAGTCATATCTTATGTGTAAAAAGCATGGCAGTTTTTATATATGTTACAAAGTTAGATTATTTTTTTAAATTGAAGTGTTATTGTGAGTTTCAGGTAATTCCATGCTTGCACAGGTTCTATATCTTATTCACCTGTACATGTTATCTTACACCATCTTAAAAGAGGTGTTTTTTTTGCGTGAGCAAACCACTGATAATATTTCACAGGCCTGGATTTTGAACTACGCCGCCTTTAGAATCTGCTCTCATGTCGTTAATCATTATTATCTTTTTAATGCCGAGCCTTCCTGAATTGCTCCTGGAGTACTTTCTTCTGCAGCTGTATTTTGTGCAGTAGTTCTTTAACAGTTGCTTTTCCTATGTGTTCATTGTCAAGAACTGCTAGAACTTAGAAAGTAGTTGATTTCCTCGCAGTTTTCTCACTGGAAACCGGAACGCAAAGTTCAGCTATGGTTATTCTAGTTTCAAGGGTAAAAGATCTTCAATGGAGGATTTCTATGAAGCAAGTATATCAGAAGTTGATGGTCAGATGGTTGCCTGCTTTGGCGTGTTTGATGGTAATCTCTTGAATACTACTTACCATCATCTAGATGTACACTTGTTGCTGTTTAGGTGAATTCTATCTTGCTTATTTTTGTATTCTTACTAATTTTGCTGACTATGAACAATTCAGGTCACGGTGGCTCCAGAACTGCAGAATACCTTAAGAATAATCTTTTCAAAAATCTAAGTAGCCATCCAGATTTTATTAAAGACACCAAGTCAGCTATTGGTATAAACATATTAGAAAGTTATGTTTCTTTGTGCCTACTGCTTCCCATATACTCTTGTATATAATAGGTTTGATGATCTGGACTGCAGTTGAATCATTTCGCCAGACAGATGTGGATTACCTGAATGAAGAAAAAACCCAACAGAAAGATGCAGGTTCAACCGCAGCAGCTGCTGTTTTGGTGGGGGATCGGTTGCTTGTAGCTAATGTGGGAGATTCTAGAGTTGTAGCTTCTAGAGCTGGCACAGGTTACTCATGTTGATATATATATCACCACATTATCCCTTTGAGACTAAATTCTCTTTTTTCTCTTTGGACCGGGAAAATACTTTCTCCTTATTGTCTTTGTCTTCTGTAATACTTCATATTATGTGCAATTACTTTGTCTCAGTATTCCTAAACAATCCATTATAATGGCTAATATGACATGCCTTTGTTTTTACTGTCTTGTTAATTGGTACAGTACTTTTGATCTTTTGCAGCAATACCTCTTTCCATCGATCACAAGCCTGATAGATCTGATGAACGTGAGAGGATTGAACAGGCTGGGGGTTTCATCATTTGGGCAGGTATTATCTATCTTGATCTTATTACTGGTGAATCTGATGGTAATGTTATGGCCTGACAATACTTTTTGGCAATACAAAGCTGATGCAGGACAGATTGTAGAAGCAAAGATTTATTAAGCAAAAATGAAGATTTATAGATAAGCAATGAATTATACGTATTCCAAGAATAATTAATCAATATTATTCTCAAGAAAGTGTATAATCAAAGCTAAGTAATATGGGGAACAGAAACCCTAAACATTTGGGCTTTAGTATAAATAAAATACTTAACTAATATACTCCTATCCCCACATATAAAACATATAGATAAAATACAATATTTATCTTTACACTAAATAAATATAAACTACTTAATTATATATATATAGTTCTTTATTCTCGTTCCTCATCATTCTCCCCTTGTTAGAGAAAACTCGACCACGAGTTTTGTAAAAATGAAGAATCACGCAAGGATGAGATGGAACCAAGATGAACTTCATGCTCTTCAGGAAGAACGGTTGAGGTGCAAAAAACTCTGAAAATTGACAAGTCAGCGAAGGAGGCTTAGACATGTATTCCGGAATGATAAAGTCGATGTGCTCAACCTCAATAATATCAACTACATTATGACCCTCAACAGTTTGAAAGCAGTTAGGCTTGGTTTCTTCCACTTGCTCACTAGCAACCTTAGTATGCTTAACTTGTTTAACCTCTGTAGTTAAATCTTCCGTAACTTGTTTAACCTCCTCAATTGGATCTTGCATAACAGCTTCTTCAATATGCTCAACTTCCATATCACTTTCATTTCCCCTCTGACCATTTTTTTCATTCTCCAAATGCATAAGACGTTTTACTTGGGATTTAAGAGTCTCAAGTATACTCTTTGCATCTTTTACTGTTTGGTTTACTTCCTCATCAGTACGTTGGGCCTTTCTTTACTCAACTCAGTATTGTACCTATTTTCCAATCGTTTAAGTTCACCATACTGATTATCTAACTCCCTCAACGTAAGTTTATACTGAGTTAACCAACATTCACGATGACAAACATAGACTTCATAGTAGAACTCATCGCATTCACGCTTAAGGAAATAAATATTATCTTCCACAACATCAATTTGACGCTTGATGTAAGCAGACGTGACTTAAAAATATGGAAGAACATTTTAGGAGCAGATTTTGAAATTGCAGGGGCTTGTTGGAACTTTCTGGAAGCGGAATTGTAATTTATAAAAGCTTTAAGGGCTGTTTTGTGAGGCTGAGAAGTCAGATTGCAAGTGTCTAGAAATCAGGGACAGAACTGCGGCGGCAGACTTGTAAAAATCTAAATATTCTGGGAATTTTTTGGCACAAAATGTATATACACACAATATATATAAATATATATGTGTGTGTGTGTGTGTAGAGATTGGGGTTACCAGAATTTTTTTCTTTTTAAAACAGAGCAGCCTCTAAAAAAAAAACTAGCAGCCTTTTTCCCTTTTCTGCTCAGATTAATGAACTCGTGGGACTGAGATGGTGGTGGTGGCAGCAAACTAATCCGACGAGATGACAGCAGCAACAATAAGCTTTGAGTCCAGGTGTGCCTCTTCTTTTGTCCGCTGGTTGATGTTGCAGCGAATTAATTGAAGTGTTGTATTTTGGGTCAGGTTTTAGGGTCCCTTTGGAGTCGATTTGGGGATTCGGTTTTGTAATCGAGTCAGGTTCGAGTATGTAATTAGGGTCCAGAATATGGGGATTAGAGTTCTTGTATACGGATCGGGTTTGCAATTAGATTTTAGATTTTGGGGATTTGGGTAATAGCTAGGAAGCAAGGGTGCGGGTGGGGGGGTGCGGGTGCGCAGTGCGGGGATACGGGAATTCGGCAAAAATAAAAAATGGGGACGGAAAAAGAAATAAAATAATATATATTATATATAATATTATAGAGATATCTATGATCCAAAAATTGCATTTTAATTAAACAAAATAGTCAAATAAACAAGTTTAACATCAACATCCTTAATAATTAAAAGACAAATAACTAAAAAGATAAACAAACAAGTTGCCAAACAATACACAGTCAATCATGTTTACACAATTGTACAAACAAAACAGTATATACAAACAAAACAGTATATAATATTAATTAATAAACAAATAAACAAAAATTGATTTAACAAATATATTTAAAAAAGTAATAGTGGTCTTATTCCTTGGGAGTAGAGCAGCTTACGTGGACACACACAAACACCTCACGTAGACACACAGAAACAAAACACAGTGTATTATATATACATACAACCTATACATACACTAGGAAGCCATAAAAGTAGAAAACTCTGCCGGAGTTCGTGACGGAGAACATGACGATGAAGATGAAGTCGCCCAGTTGCCTCTCCTCTCTTGCCTCACAAGTCTAATAAGGGTTGCTGCTCTCACGAGATGAAATTCGTAAGTGATTTTTATGTAATTGAAAGTAAAAAAAATAAAAAAATTACGAAATATACCCTTCCCGCACCCCAGCGAATCCCAGCTGCCAAATACGGGGATACGCCGCATGGCGCACCCCGTGCGCACCCACGCGCACCCCCGAACGCACCCGCACCCCCGAAGCTTTTAGGGCGCAGTGCTCCAGGGGGTTGGCGCACCCCTGCTTCTTAGGGTAATAGATATGTAGGGTAGCAGCCGTGTATTGGTAGATGAGCAGTGGCTGTATGGTGGCTGTGGGATGGTGGTTGGCTGGTTGTACGTGCGATGAAGATGGTGTTGTGAACAGTAAAATGGTGAGCAGTGATCGATGACCAGTAAAACTTCAGGAATTCGGCTCTGATGCCAATTTGATGCATGACATATTGTAGAAGCAAAGATTTATCAAGCAAAAATAAAGATTTATCGATAAGCAATGAATTATACATATTCCATGAATAATTAATCAATATTATTCTTAAGAAAGTGTATAATTAAAGCTAAGTAGTATGTGGGGGGTTACAATGCTTATATAGGGAATAGAAACCCTAATAAAATAATATAAACCACCAAGGCCCATAAACAATTGGGATTTCTTATTAATAAAATACTTAACTAATATACTCCTAGCTCCACATAAAACATATAGATAAAATAAAATATTTATCTTTACACTAAATAATTATAAAGTACTTAATAACATATATATTAGTTCTTTATTCTCGTTCCTCATCAAAAGCCTTGTACTGCATAACAGCATAAGTATAATTTGTGTAATAAACTTCAGAAGAGTTTGCTTCTCCTAACTAAAACAATGTGCTATGGAAGTTCTGATAATATGAAAACTAAAATTCATCTCATCGTGTATTTGCATGTAGACGCGGCATGGGTGAATGCAGGGTGGCAATTTGTAGATTAAGTTGATTAGTTTTTTTTTTGAGCAAATGTGCAACTTGCATGCATTTCACGTATTTCAGAGTGAGACTTCAATTTGTTTTGTACCTAGATATAACATCAAACTTTATAGTTTACTTGTAAGAAGCTATAGTATCCACTATCAAGTATCAAGTAAATTATTTGACAGGTCCTTACTAACCGTATTAGCTGTCAAGTTGTGGGTTGTATATTCAATCTTCTAAAATTATTTGATAATTGGACATTTTAAAAAGAATTAAATACCAAGATACAAAAGAAATGTAGTTCTGTAAATATAAAAAGGGCTCATTTGTCGTACAATTTTAAAATGCAAGTGTAGTTTTTTATTTGAAAGTAGCCAGATGAGCGTACAATGAAGTATTATAGAATTACAATTTTTTTATAGAGATTTACAAACTGCAAAAGGGCGCACAATGATATCTTCATGTGTAAAATCTGAAAGAGTTATCGAAAAGGGGAATGCGAACAAATTGATATGAGAAGGTGTTTGAATGAGTATATATTGAAATTAAAAGGCTTTGATGTGTTGCTTTCAGCTTTCATCAGTTATTTCCGTAACTCAAAGGTTTGTAAGCGTCTTTGCCTTTTTAAGTAACGTAAAGCAGTTTTCTAAAGCCACTTTAAATGTTACGACAGAATTTAATTAATATTCTATTGTAACTATTTGTAAGATATGTATATTGTGGCTTAAAAATTAAGATCCTAAGAATTGTTCTGGAGATGCTAATCTGATTACCTTTGCTGAATTTTTAAGAATTGTAGAGCTTTGCCTATTATTCTTGTAAATGCACTTAATATATCGACAGAAGTATTTTTAGATAAAACCCAAGTAATCACCAAGGAATTCTCAAATAATTTTCTACATAAAGACATTTACACACACAATAGCACCCAATTTTTTTTACTTCTGAAAGAAATGTATTAAGACTGATGGTTGTCTCTCTGTTATATTATTGCTGAGTTGTATTCACCTTGTGCTGCATTATCTCGAGTGTGCATATTAAAGCTCTGGTTCCAGTGAGGATGTTGCTTGTGCATTGACCTGTGTAATGAACTCTACTAAGTTTTGCTTCAGGAACGTGGAGGGTCGGTGGCGTTCTTGCTGTTTCTCGTGCTTTTGGAGATAAATTACTAAAGCCATATGTGGTGGCTGACCCAGAAATTCAGGTAAGCTTCCAAACACTTCTACATTTATGTTGAATGTGAATCAAGGTATTACTTTTACATGCATGTTACGATTATCCATTATCGAGTACTTTGAGACATTTAGCTCAGGATTAAGATATAACATAAACTATTAATTAGGATCACTGATCTTCTAGAAATTCTTCTCATAGAAGTTAAGAACTGTATCTTATTCACCTGGAGTTGTGAAGAAGTTTCAGTTGCAGCTTGTGTATAGTGTATTCCACATCGAAGATCTCTCTTCAACATACTGTTTTTAGTTGTCTGCTATCGATTGAGACTATTTGGCTCCTATAAAATGTTTTTTTTTTCTATCTTTTGATGCTTAGGAAGAAGAAATCGAGGGTTTTGATTTTTTAATCATTGCAAGTGATGGACTTTGGAATGTCTTTTCAAATATGGTAAGTATCTCTTTAAATCACGAGTTTGAGGTTGACACCTTTGGTTTTCATGATACTTGATGAACCCCATTTTCATTATATTCTTTACGTACTCTTTCTTAGCTCTTTATGTTCCTGATTGTAAACATCCATTGCCAGACGATATATAATTTTTTATACAACTTAATCTTCATCTTTCAATAGAATGTTCAAGGTTTTTATTAGATCTAGCAATTTGAAAGATGAGTAGACACAAGTTCAAGAATTATAAGAAAGTGAAATAAACAAGCTCTTATGTATGATGTCATATTTGCATTGCTAATTCATTACCATAGGCATAGAGTAGTGTTTGAAAACAATGATAAGGCATTTTATGTAATCTACCTGTTTAGGGATTGATTAAAAATTCATGTCATTTAATTGGAAAAAGGATATGTCCAGTGGAGAAGGTGTCTTCAGGAAGAACAAGTTCTAATTCGATATCATTAAGAATTTGAAGTGGGTGATTTCGAGGGCATCTTCTTGTTTGTTGACATGTGCATGTTTTCTGTATTCTTTGTATTTGATGATGCAAGGATGAGCAATTTATTTCTCCGGTCTTGTTGACTATTTACACTTCACTTCTTCCTCGTGAAACCCAGTCAAGTTATTTAATAACTGTTGATAACTGTGTCGAAAGCAAGTTTCCCGGGTCTTCTATCAAGTGCTTAATCACTCCTTAATAATTTATATTCGACTAATTCGCTAAAAATCAAGAATTCGTTTAGTTTTTCCACCTAGTTTGAGATAAAAAAGGTAGTTTTTTATAGCAAAATAAAATAACAAGAAAAAATAAGACAGTGCTGATTTACTTCACAGCTCTGAGTACTTGTGATCTGGTTTTCTTTGCTTCTGCTTCTGCTTTAACTTGTTTTTTCTTGCAATTTGTTGGAAGACTCGTCCTCCCCTTATCTACTTCCTTTTCTCTAATATCCTCTTATAAGAGCTGATCAGACCGTAGATGAGTATGAATAGATAACAGTAGGGAAAAATGTATAAGTCACACTGTCACATCTATAAATAGAATTATGAAATGATTTGGTCGATCTTAATTGCTTTTCGGATTGTATTAAATCAAGCTGTCTAATAAAATTCAAAGAAAGAGCATTAAAATTTAGTGTGAGCAGATCAACCAAAGGAAATAAGAAGTAGAGCCCAGGTAACAATAGGTTTTAATTTTTTGAATAATGGAAGCCTGTCCCGTTTTAAGAGGCTTCTTGGAGCTTGCTGCTACAGAAGTGCCACCAGGAAAATTCTCGAGAGATGGGCCTGCTTCTGCAGGAGTAGAGGTAAAAGATCCTTCTGAAATCGTAGGCGTGGGGAGCTCCATATAGTATTGATTGCATATATATTATCTTCTGCTAGTTTAATTCCAAATATTATAGTCACCTATAGTAATCGATCAAACTATACCCTCTTCAATAGCCAAGATTCTGTATTTGACCAGTTGTCTTCAAACATGTATGAGTCTAGTGTGATCAAACTTGGTGTATTAGTAAGCATTGTTGAGGTTTGAACTTGAGGATTTTGTTCACTTGTAATGTTCTGAACATGTTCTCTTTCTGTTTTCTGGATTTAGGATGCTGTGGCTATGGTGCAGGACATCACTGATGCAGAAGCAGCATCTAGAAAACTCATTGAAGAAGCTTATGCAAAAGGGAGTTCTGATAATATAACTTGTATGGTTGTTCGATTTGATGGGCAGTAAGAGATGCATAAGGTCTTGTATTGTCCACCTTGTATCTTTCTGCATCTGAGATTAATTACTCTTGGAACTACAATTACTTTTGATCTTGCAGGTTTGACCGACTGGACTCTTAAAATGAAATCTTGTCATTACTGTAATGGAGAAGCTTGGGTACATTCTATGTCATTCAGGCTAACTAGTTTGTCATCAACTTTTTGGTGTTTGTATTATCAAGGGCGCATTTCTTACTGTTTCTAGTAGATATATCAAGATGAACACTAAATCATATTTCTGTAGTCTATATGTATGATGCATCCCAAAAAGGTACAAAGATCAATTGAGGATGAGAGTAACTAGAAGATTGTTGGGCACCGTCACTGTTGGCATGTTGTGTTTGTTGTTTTTATAATACATTTGACTTGTAATAATGTGTACATATCAAAGGCCACTTGATTTGAACAAGGTACATCAGTACTAGGCTACTAGCTAATTTTAAGCATGGTAGCATAGCAACATTGTAAAATTGTGTTGTCGACTTAGATAGCGGAAAGTGTGCCTAACACTTAAAATTTATAAAAATGTTTATGACATGTTATTTACTAGTAGTTTCTAGAGGATCTGGGAAAAGTATTCTCTCTTTTTACCAAATTATTCAAGTACTACTAATTTGTTTGTCCTAGAAGGCTAGTAGTCATTTTGGTGTTGTATACTGCCAGAGTGCTGAATAGGCAAACGTTGGACAGAATTGGATGAATAGATTCTCTGGGGGGTAAAGGAATCTCTTTTCCATCTTTTTGGTAGAAGTACTTGAAAAATTGACACCTTTGTGCATAAAATTATAGTTTGACATACTATGATTCTAACAGCCAGCCAAGTAATTTACCTATGGCTCGATTTTGTAGTCTCTTATTCATATGTTTCTTTGGTTTTGTAAAGAACTTAAAAAGTTATGTTAATTTCTAGTAAATAATATTGCAGTCATTTGAAATTGAAAAGACTAATAAAATGATATATGTTATTTATCTAGAGTATTTAGATATCTATATTTACACCTTTTCAATGAAGATTTTGTCTATATAAACACAATGTCTAATATACAATTGTGTTAAAAGAATGTAGATCTGATTGCATTTTGTTATCGCGCATCTTTGAAGTATACAAGTTTAAAAAGCGTTAAAATTGTTTGATAAATTGTAGTAAAGTTTTAGCTATACCGAAATGAAATAAAATTTGAGTACAGTTGAACGAATGATTAAAATCTACATGTTACACCATAGTTGAAGCTGGGGTTGGGTAGATTTAAAAAAAAGGAAAGGTGGTTAATTAGATTAGTTACTAAGCAATCTATTTACTCAATTATAAGTTTGGCTGTAATTAGTTGGAATCTTATTATCAAGAACCTTCTCTGTTTTAATAATCACGTGTCAAGAACTAGATTATTTTGAGTAATGTAGATCATTTGTAGACAGTGCTTGTGTATTTAGCATTGTGCTTAGTATAGTGTCTCCACTTATTTAACCACAATTTCTTAAGAGGATTTTTGAGAACTTTCATTTCATTGCGAATAATGAATTTTAAATAATATGATTAGAATTGTTATTTCAAATTTTCAAGTTTATACTAATATTTAAATGTCTTGTATATCAAATAAAATGCAAATTCAAAATCTCAAACATGTCAAACATGTTATATGATTAAATCTAAAATTTCAAATGAAATCAAGGTTTCCAAGTAGGACATAAAGTTAATTACCTCAAAATATGTAATTTACTTTTTTGTGAAATCCTTCTTACTCTGCATTAGGGGTGTAAATAAGGCAAAATGTTCGTGAACTATTCGAACTCGGCTCGTAGAATATTTGAATTCGGCTCAGTAATAATTGAGCGGAGCTCGACCTCGAGTTATTCAAATTCTGTACTGAGCTGAGCTCAAGCTTCATATTACTCGGCTCGAGCTCGTAAGGTTCGCGAGCCTTATCGAGCTTTTATTATTTTAAAATTTTTTAATATAAATATAATTTTATATAAACATTTAATATATAATTTATATTTTTATATATTTAATCGAATCGAACTCGAGTCAAAACGATCATATTTCAAGTTTTTGTCAATATTTGGTAAAATCAAGTCGAGTTTTCGAGCCGAACAATATTCGAAATTGCTCGATTACACCCTGCTCGATGACAATGTACGAAAAATCGGTAGGCAGCCGCCTAGGCGCTACGCGGTGGTAAAACGCCCTGACTTGGATCTAGGCGGTGATTTAGGCATTTTTTCAAAAAATCAGGTCAAAATCGGAATTAAACGGGCTAGACGGTCAAAAATTAGTCCTAGGCGGTCTAGGCGGAAAATAATTAAAAAATAATTTTTTTTACCTTTTTATAATTTAATACATTAATTTCATAATTTCACACAATATCATGTCAATTTTTAATATAAAGTATTGGTAAGAAATAACAAGTAATCAAATTATATTTACTTTCTCACTTAAAATATTAAATTAACATATTATAATTAATTTAAAAGTATGAATTAAAATATAGTTAATATTGTAAACTCAATAATTAGTACATAACGCATGTCAAATGTATAGATATTGTTTAATATCATTCTAATTTCTTTTTCAAACAAATATTTGACATATTGATCATTATATAATTATAAAAATTAAAAATAATATTTATATTCTTCCGATTAGTGTTTCGATTAATCGATTCAATTAATCTCCGACTTGCCGATTAATCTCTCGAAGGTAAACTCACCGCCATGGCACGCCTGTGAAATAGGAGGAACGAACAGTCTTATTACAACAAGTTCTTGTTGTCCACTTGAACCAAATAAAAGTAAAAGTGCACGATTTCCTCATTTTAATCAACTAAAAACACATTTCATGTGTTAATAAGTTAGCTATAACAGTACTGAAACATAAGAAGAAAAAGAGAAAAAAGACTTATAATTTCTATTTATAGACCAGGGGCCTATTCAAAATTTGTGTACACACACAAAAAAGTAGTGATTTATAATTGAATGCAGTCGTGATAGTGTAAATTGTTTGCCATGCAAAAATTAGAGTGGTAAAACAAGAATACTTTTCTATGTTTAAGTGTTTCTTTAATAAAATTAGAACATGTTTATATAGTTACATTAGTATAATAAGGTAGAATATACCAATTTAATTTGAAGTAAATAGTGAATACATGCCAGATTCTGTTTTCTTTATACATGCAATTAAATAGATTTATACTTATTGTAATAAAAAGAGTGAGAAAAATATCGTTAATGGAATTGTAATAAACTGACTAATAAATGTGATTTTTTTGTTTGACTAATTAAGCTTATATATGTCTTATAATTAAATATCTTATATAAAGCCTTGTCAACTGAGTTATCCTATTGCGCTTTAATAAATGTAATTTAGTTCAAATAATAAAAATATATATTTCACATATGCTTCATTCTTGAACAGTTTTTTAAAAAAGCGGGAATCAGACTTAGTCGGTAGAGACACTCTTCATGAATTAATCGGGAAATCGAGGATTAATCGGAATGATTAATAGGGTCATTAATTGAAAATAATTTAATATTATTTTTAATTTATAAATAATAATACATGTAATTATTTTACTATTTTTTTATCGTAGATAACCCGCAACCGCTATCATTCGGGTGCGCACTAGGTAAAACCTACGGGCTCACGCAATACCCTGCAAATTATTTTACTATTTTGATTATACATATATAATTTTTATAAATATTTATATAAATAAATTTAAAATATGAAATATTATTAAAATACATATAATTCTTAAGATCTCACTTACGAATTGAGTTCAATTTGAGATGAAAAAATAAGAAAATTTATTATTTAACCATTTAAAATAGTAAATATGTATATGAGATTATTATTTTTTTAATTTTTTTACAGTTTTTTTTTATTTTCTAGATAATGTTTTAATTTTTTTTACCAATGAGGCCGATTTTTAACCGATAAATCTGATTTTTTTCCCGATTTTTAACTGATTTTTATAAAAAATAATTTTTAACTCAATTTTCATTTAATCAATTTAATTTTCTACCAAATAATAGTTAATTGCTGATTTTTAGAACAATGTTCTTAGACGTGCCGAAAGAGTGATGTGTTTCTAAATATGGGCCGGGCGATGCAATTTATGAAGTCGGCAAGGGATATTATTTTATTTGGACTCAATTTTGATATCAGACCACACAGTGAACTCGTGTGTTGGTTGCCATTTTCTCCTTGCTATTATATATATATAATAGAGCAAATAGGGGTTGTGAAATATTTTATTTATGTTGAAATTACTATTTTACCCTTATATTATTATATATTAACGATATTGTATTTAATATCCATGTATTAATTGTATCTAATTTAAGTACATGTATTAATTAGTCTTATTACATCTAATAATTACAATTTCATAATTTATATTAACAATTTAGTACTTTATATTAATTTTACATTTATCTCATTATAATTTTAACACCAATTGATAACATAATATTTGGAATTTATTATTTTGAGGGGTTATATTCATTACATAGATTATATTCAAGAAAAACAACGCTATTAGAGTTTGTAGATTTAAGCACGAAAAAAGTAAAATAACTTTTACTCGTAGAGGTAATGGAGATTATTATAAGAACATCGTTCCATCAAAACTAAACATAAATAGAGACGGACTGGAGTTTTCATAAATGGCGAATTGATTACGACAACGATTGTTAAACGTAGGGTGAAAGAATTTGTCAATAAATTTGGAACGATTACACATGTGAATCAATATGAAGAATCGTTATAAAATGATCTAGGGGGTTTATGAGACATTTTATTCATACTGAAATTACTATATTGCCCCCATATTATTATATATTAATGGCATTTTATTTAATGCGTATGTATTAATTGTATTTTTTTTATAGGAATTGAATTTAATTTAATATACACGTATTAGTCTTTATTAGGGTGAAAAACAAAAATACCCACCATTTGGGACAAACTGCTCAAAATACCAAATGGCGGTACTATGCGCCCAAAATACCCACGAAACACGCATCTGGGGGATGCGTATTCGGCTTTTAAAAACTTAACAAATAATACACATGTTCAACATGTGTATTCACATTTTTTTTTATGAATACGCATGGTGAACATGCTCATTCTTTTTTAAAACAAAAGTGAATACGCATGTTCAACATGCGTATTCTTTATTAAATTCTAGAAGCTTGAATGTGCATTTCTTAAATGCGTATTATGTGGGTATTTTGGGCGGTTATCGCGCATCTGGGTAGTTTGGGCAGTTGAAAGCCAAAATCGGTGTATTTTGGGCATTCTTTCTCTTTATTACATATAAGCATTACAATTTAATTATTTTTATTAACAGTTTAGTACTTTACATTAATTATATTTATCAGATTATAATATTAACACAAATCAATAAAACAATGTTTAAAATTTTTCATTTTGAGGAATATATTCATTATACCGATTATATTTAAGAAAAATCGTTGTTAGAGTTAGTGCACTTGAACACGAAAAATGATAAATATTTTTAATGGTAACGGTAATATCAAATTTACTATGGTATCAATTGGTAATTAATAGTATGTAAAAGAATTTGTTAATGAATTTAGAATGACGTTTTCAGAATACACATGCAAATCAATATGGAGAGTCTTTTATAAAATAATCATAATTTACATATCATGAAAAGTAAATTATAAAATAGATAATACGCATGCATGTAATAATATATATACATCTAATTCGTCTGCCATCTTTCCTATTGAATTATATTTACACTATAAACAAAAATAAACTCATATCAATGTAATAAATATTAAAATTTCATATTTAATAGAATAATTAAATAAAGGGGATCATTAATATTATAAAATATGATATATCATGTCAAGATATCCATCATATAAATAATTTAACATTAACTCATTTATCGTAAATATTTAGATATATCTTATACTCCCTCCGTCCCGTTTTACGTTTCCTATTTTGACTTATGACACTATTCATGATAAGATATTGACTATTAATTTACGTCTAATTTATAAGATCAAATATAGTCATTAGTGATCTTGTTCAATTCGTATGTATGAGTATTTTAATACAATGAAGTTTTTATATTTAATACTAATACGAAATTAAAGATATTAACAATCGAAAGTATGCATTGACAAACGTGTCTAACACAAATAGGATACCTTTTTAGGGACGGGAAGAGTATTTTGGAAAAAATTATTATTGTTATAAAACTTACCCGTGCCTTGCACGGGTTAAAAAGCTAGTTACACTTGTATATCGCACAACACCGTCAAAAGTGATTATTATCTCCTTCTATACGGAGGCCTGGTGTAAAAATTTAAAAAGTATCCTACTTATTTGTTAAAAAATTAAAATACTAAAAATTATAAAAAAATAATGTTTATAAATACAATATATCAATTTATGAAATAAAAAATATAATATTTTTACATATTAAAAATTAAATGAAAATAAATAAATTATACATGTTAATTTTAACATATCATGCTATATTATAGAAAATTGAAATTTATCTAAAAGAATTAAGTTATAAATGTGAATTGTAATATATATTATTTAACAATTAAAAATGAGATTAACAAAAAACAATCACATAAAAACTAGTTTATATATAAACTTGTTCAAAATTTTTAAATTCATTATTTAATTCATTTTATATTTAAATTGACTTATAATATATGTATTAAAAGTGAATATAATTTTAAAAAAGAAATTAAGGAACTAAAATTTAAATGATTACTTAAATGAAATAACTAATATACATGTTGTGACAATTTATATATATATGCACACAATTATACATACACACATATATATACCTACATAAAAATGTGCCCTCCTTAATTTTGGGCACACCTCTCTTATTCTATATATTAATTAAATGACAATTAATATTAAATTGAACTATTTTAATGGCGTTAAAATTACGAGTTTGTTTTTTTTTTTATTTTCAAAAATTATACAAATGACATCCTTGTATAATTTAAGCTAAAATTAAGAAAAACTTGTGAAAATACTCGAACCCCTAATTTAAGTACATGTCACTACCATTATACTCTACGTATCCGAGTCCTTTTTAAAAATCTTATTAGATAAATCGTATCATCTCTTTTTATCATAATTTTTTCTATTATTTTAACTTTTTAGTAAATAAAGTGTTGGTTTATATTATTTACGTAACTCCGTTTTTTTTACTTTCCGTAGTTTAATTTATAATTATATATTCAGTTATCCTGATAATTTTTACTACAGTTAGATTTTTTGCGATTAAATAGATATTAATTATGTTTTTATTTTTATTTTTATGTAATATTATTTTTCTTATTATATTTTTGAATTAGTCAATTATTGACATCAATATAGAATGAGTTAGAATCGAACATCACTTTTGTGTTCACGTTTGAAATCAATTTTTTTTTCATTTCCAGGTTATGGCACCGTTTTACTCGGATATAAACCAGTCTCATGTATTATAATTCAAGTTTAGGTTGAATATGAGTTATTTTCATATTTTTTTTTATCATAACTTGATAATTTGTAATCCATCTAACTTAGGTCGAATATGATAAACTAATATATAGTATCATTTTTATTTAGACAACTTAGATAAATATTAATATATTTTTTTGAAATTTTCATTATATAGCAATAAAAATAGAAAACCTTTACTAATATTTAACGAAAAATATATAAATATGTGTAAACTACTTATAAATAAATATGATAAATTAAATGACAAAAAACTATAATTTGAAACTAATTAAAATATTAATTCAAAACCAATGTTCCACGATCGACATAACGAGCATATATCAATTTCTTAGTCATTATATAAATAGGTATGTAATATTTATATCGGGTATTTTACTAAAGGATTAGTCATGAAATCCAACTTTGATTATATCACACAATTACACCACATAATTTTTAGATTAAAATTTTTAAAATATGTTAGTCAAATTAGATATATTTGGTAGACCATTTATTTAGAATTAAAGCGATAAAATGTACAATTGCTCTAAAAAGTATGTAACTATAAAAATAATATGCATTATGTAAACTAAACAGTTTTTAATATCAATATATTTTACAGAGAATACTTTCCAAATATATAAGATTTTCGAGATTTCAGTAAAATAACGAACATGATTTACAAAATAATACGTTTAATTATTAGCAATATTTAACCCAATATTTAACATGTCATCTATATATGGTAAGAAAAGTAATAAAATATTGAAATCATGTAATAATTGTGTACTTGTACGTAAAACTAATTATGACAGTAAACGGGCAATGTACTATTAGTATTAGTCGGCCATTGCAATACATTTTTAAAGTGCTACAGGTATTTAGTTACAAGAGGTATAAAATTTAGGATTGTACGTAAGACATGATTCAATATATAAATTTAAGAGATTTTATAATATGTGTCAATATTTAATCTTGCATGTATGGTCAATTTTATATTTTACAAATATACTGTTATTATGTCAAAATTACATCAATTAATAAATGTTCAGTTTATATACAAGGATGATTGTGGGAAAATAATTATTTTCTTATGCTCAATTATTTAATATGAATTTTTTTATTTCATGTTGTAAATAATTATTTATTTTAGCAATTAAAAAATTATTCCGTACTTTTTATAGTAGGGATATTTATTCAAAATGATATGTAATTTTAAAGTATACTATAAATATAACATAAAATAGCAAATCATTATTATTTGAAATTTTATTATAAAATTATTTCAATATACACTTAACATCATATACAATAAATTATTTAATTATATATACAAACTCGTGACACACACATGTTTTTACGCTAATTATTTGTAATGGATAGACACGCTTTGGCCAGTTGAGCAGACCTACAACCGTAATAAAAAGATACTATGATTATTCTTGATATAGCAACAATGGTGGAGTAAACATTAGATTATTTAACGTTACTTTAGCTATAAAAGCAATATTTTATGTTATAATTGTACCCTTCGTATAAAAAAGAGTAAAATATTAATATTAAAAATTAGATTTAATAAGTTATTGCAGATTAATACAAATAATTTCTTAATTTTACACATATTTGGAGAGAAGTTAACCTGAAATTGAAATTAGGATGATAGATAGTTTATATGAAGAGCTTAATATAAATTAAGAGAGCATAAATTTTTTTTAATGTGAATATACAAGATTTATATAAATAATTGTATAAATTTGATTAAAAATTACAAATTTGTCATTAAATAACATTACATATTCGAATAACTCTCATCCTCATTTAACTCCCGTAATTACGTATTTAAGAGTATTTTCCTATTATATAAATATAGATATTTAAAATTATGTAGTCACATATAATCAAACTCGGGTTAAATCAAATAGTTAAATTAAAATTCTGCAAAACAATTTTATAACTTTTTTTAGTATAAAAATTTAAACATTCAACATTTATTCAGGAAAAATGGAAAACATAAATTAAATACCTAGGATGTAAACGAAACGAGTCGAGTTTTATCCTTAACATGCCGTGCTTAAATTTTTTTCTTAACGAATTGAGCCGAGCCGAGCCGAATTTTCTTATCGCACAAAAATCATGTTCAATTCGAGCTCGAACTCGTTTACGAACCGATTCGAACTTGAATTTTTATCAAACAAAAATGTTCCTAGCCAAACTTGAACCCTTAACGAAAATTGTAACATTTAATTTTGAAAAAAATGATTAAAAGCCACTTCGACCAACTTATAATTAGTTTTGAGACCCCCGAAACTCAAATTTTATCTAACTTGAAATAATTCAAATGATTTGTATATTAAATTTGAGAATAATTTTAAAATTAAAATATTAGGAATATTATTTAAAATCATGATATATTTACATTTTTTTCGAGTTTTAACGAGTTGAACGAATTTGAGCCAAACTCGACCCGAGCTCTAGCCGCACATGCTAAAGTTCGGCTCGAGTTCATTAAATTTACCGCACACATTTTCGAGCTCGAACTTGAGTTCTTAACGAACCAAGCTGAACTGAACTTTTAACGAGCCGAGCTAAAGGTTGCTCATGAACATCTCGGTTCGTTTACAGCTCTACTTTTTATGTATCTTAAAATGTGTAAATGTGTATTAGACACTCTCTAAAAATATGAACAATTGAAAAGGCCGAACGTGTATAAATTTATACTAATTTTAAAGATTATATTTTAAAAATGATTTCTTGCTAAATTTTCATGTTGAAGAATATGCGATATGTATAAGAACTCGGGTTATGGAGTGCTCTCGGGTTTGAATCTTCCATTTATTTAATTAAAATATTTGTAATGGTATTGGTTATGTATGTTGTCCGCTTAGTCGATACGAAAAATGTATCATACATTGTGGACAGTTTCGAACAAAAAGAATATCATATAATTGAGAAGAAATTTGAAGAATATAAGATCATGTTGAATCTCCTCTACGATATCTTAAGATTTTAGAGTCACCGGATACTTAATAATTTAGCATGAATTTTAAATTTAGAAAGAAAATTTAACAACATTTTATTACAAACATTCTCTTTTTCAGAATGATAGTTTAAAAACAAATGAATTCTCATAATAGTATAATCTTAAATTAAGATTTTAAAAATTGTGAAAAAAGTTTATGCGGTCGACATTAACAATGTCATAAAGTCATTGATATGAGTTCAAGCGTTCAACAATGAGAATTTAATCCAGCCTTAAGGGGAGCATTAAAGCTTGAAAACATCAAAAGAAAATGAAGAATTTTGAAAGAGACAATCAACTATTTGGGCTTCACATATATTTTCAAATTAAGAGAAATAAGGAGCGAGACAACATTAAGGGAAAGGGGGAAAAGGATAATATTGTCTTTGATCACGCCCACGTAGCTAGAAAATCTTGACAAATTGGATTCACAACAACAACAATAGAAATATTAAGAAAAATTAGCAAATTATGCGACAAAAGTAGACTTATAGACCCGTGTGATGTTGTCATTCATGACTAAAACAAATTGTGACAACCTCAATATTCGTTACAAAAACAAGTAACGGTTCTGTATATTTTTATTAAATTCTCTCCAAATCTTCTGCCCTGCAACTCTGCAAATTTATAACATGTATGATTCAAGAAATGAGTGCTCAGACAGCCATATCAGCACCTTCGATTTTCTCGGACCGATAAACGACAGTTGTGACAGGAATGTGGCAATGGATCCTTGTGTCAGAGAGTCTCAGAAGCCTGACAAATCAAGAAAGTTGAGTGATAATGAAGGGATTCAATTTAGGCCTAGCAAGTTCAAAACAGGAGATGATCAACATGGTGTTTGTTCACAGCCTTCATGGTCGAAAAGCCCGCCTCGAGGTCCATGTCTCAACAAGACTAGAAATTCTCCTCCATCTTTGAGAGTTCAGGCCATTGCAAGAGGCCAAAAGGAGCTTATGGAGATGGTTAAGGCCATGCCTGAGACGTTGTACGAGCTTTCGTTGAAAGATCTTGTTGATCATCAGAACGATGGAAATGAAAAGCAAGAAGGTGAAATAGAAAAGAATGAAACTGACAAGCAAGAGGATAAAACAGAAGTTGATCAAGAAAAGAGCAATTTCACTGTTAACAAGAAGGCTATTGTGAAGAAGCAAGGAAGTGTAAGAAGACAAGGAAGTATAAGAAGGCATGGAAGTGTAAGAAAGCAACAAAGCCTAAAGAAAATCGAAAAAAAGATGTCGAGAAATGAAAGCACTGTAAGTGAGAGTAGCAACAAAGGGTTATTTCTGAAGATGGTGTTTCCTATGCCATTTGGAGGAGGGAACAAAAAGAAGGTTGCGAAATCGAAAACCAAGGCAAAACCAAAGGACAATCCTAATCCTTATGCTAAAGAGTCTACAAAGCTTGGTAATAACATTAGTACTAATAGTAATGCCAGTGATAAATCTGCAAAGAGTAGTAATCATAAGGAGTGGTGGAAGAGAAGATATCCCGTCGCGTCGGACAGCGAAAGCAGTGGATTGAGTAGCAATGGCAGTAGCGGTAGCAGTGGAAGCTCAGCCAGCAATGACAGCACTGGAAGCAGCATTAGCAACAAGAGCAACAGGTATCTCAATCATTTTTTTCCAGAATACTTTATTTATTTTTCATGATTTCGATGCACCTTTTACGGTTTAGTGATTAGATGCTAGTTCCGAAAAATAAAAAATAAACTACAAATTTTATAGAAAATTCTTTTATAAACAAAAACGGCTCGGTTTTTAAGTCTGAGCGGAGGAATCCTCGTGCGGATAACAAGAGACGTTACGGTAATGCTAATGAGAATAAGAATCGGAATAAGAATTTCTGAGAAAATTGTATTTGTCTTTTTAAGAAAGTAAAAGAATTACTTGATAGATTTAATCTGTTAAATATTTTTATAATTAATCCTACAAAAATGATAGTGATAGGTAATTCAAACCAACTAGTAATCCTGAGGATTGTTTAATAGAAAATCAAATGAGTCAGAGATTCTGAGTCTGAAAAATACAGGGGTTTCCAGAAGGAATGTTAAGTTTAAAATAAAAAAGCAAATAAACGTTTATGTAGCTGTACACGCATACGTTACAACTCGTGCAACTCAGCTTACTGGTTAAAGGATATCATTTTATAAAATTATCAGTCTAAATTATTGTGCTTGCTTTTCTGTTATATAATTACTTAAATGCAATAATATTATATAATGTTGTATCAGTTCTTGAGCTGGTAACAGTTTACCGTAACTTGGATTTCGTAGAACGATTGTTATCACTGTTGTCGTTAAATTACAATAATGTAATTTCCTTATAGCGTGACACTTGTTACATTTATGTATATTGATGTTTAAGTATGATTTAATTACAGGAAAAAAGGTGGATTGCTTAACGGATGCTCACCCTTCTATTACAACAAGAACAAAACAATAGTAGAGTGACTTGCATAATTCAAAGCTGCCCCTGCCCTGCAAATCAAACTTTCTGTATACAAATTGAGCTTCATACATAAATGCCCTTACCTCAAATATAAGATATTCTTGCAGATGATATATGATAAAGTTCAAATTTTGTATAATCCTTGTTTTTTTTTGTGTTTTTAATTCTTTTTATTGTGTTAGAAATCCAAATTGATTTTCTCTTGTTTTTTTTGTTATACAATGATTAGCATAATTAGATGTTCATGTCTGGGATTTATCTATTGTGTCTGAAAATAATTTGATCTTGTCTAAGTTATTTGTTTTACACTGTAATGATTAGCATAATCAGTAAAAACCCAAATACTGTATCAACCTTTCATTTCTCCAATCAACAAAATTTAACAATTATGCTAAAATAATTTTTTTTATAAAGTGCTGTCCATGTACATTGACTACTAGCTCGTTTATTATGAGGAAGAAAAAGAGTTAAGTGGTTCAAATATAAGATGGAGAGAACTCTGAGAATTGATAGTTATGAGCTTGTGCACAAAATGCAAAATAGTTAACCACAAGATTATCAAGTATATAACATTCCACAGAGGGCTTTATGTTTCTGGAGAAGAACGATGATATTTCCACATTTGTATGCACTTGCTTTACAAATGTAAAAATCTAACAAAGAGATGATTCCTCCCACTGTGGGGGAAAATACCAGGTAAACAAAAGAAAAACAGATGACTTCATATGTTGTACATTCAGAATATCATATGTGCACTTTGTTAGATACCCTAATATCCAATTACTAGGAATATCACCTTGATTGCTGGTGTTTAATGTTTCAAATAGTCTTTTGGAGAGACCTGTACTACCATGCACAAAATGTACGAACTATTTTTGATGTGACCTGTTAGGGTTAGAGGACGATGAAGACTTGGATTTTGCAAAATCAACCAGATCTCTGAAAAGTGCATCTTCGGAGTTCTCTTGTTTCTTTGGGGTGCTGGAGTTGATGGAAAGATTATTTGCTTGCTCAACTAAACTGTCATAGGAGGAACCAGATCCGCTACTTGAATGAGAACTGCCAACATGTTGCTGCTTAAAGAACTGTTTTCTCTGGCTATGCTTGGATGGCGGGGGTGGAATAAACTCAGGAGTTTCCCAAGGAGCTGGAGGCAGTGGGTAAGTATTTGTTGTTGGAGCTGGTTCTTTGTATGCCGGCTGCTTCTCAGAGAACATGGAAGCAGTGGGGTTAATAAAATCATCTGATGGTGCTCCATTGGAGGGTATATTAGAGTCTGTGTTTTTCCCATTTATTGGTACATGTGAAGGAGATTTATATGCTTCAGACGTTCGTGGGGGAAGCTGTAAATCATCACTTAAATTATCAAGTGTAGCATATAAATATTCAATCGTCCCATAAGCCGGAAGTTTTGGTTTCCTTGATGGCAGTGGAGGAAGAATTGGGCTTTCACCTATAGGTTCCATTTGATCACTTTGTGCTTTTTGTCCTTGTCCCTTCAAAGTATTCCTCGTTGATGATGGAGAAGGAAGGATTGGCATTACAGAGTCAGATGCCGTCTTATCACTTGCAGTTTTTTGTCCTTGATCACTTTGCGCTCTTTGTCCTTTTCCCTGCAAAGTATCCCTACTGGATGGAGAAGGAAGGATTGGCATTACACAGTCAGATGCCGTCTTATCATTTGCGGTTTTTTGTCCTTGAACACTTAGCGCTCTTTGTCCTTTTCCCTGCAAAGTATCCCTACTTGATGATGGAGAAGGAAGGATTGGCATTACACAGTCAGATGCCGTCTTATCACTTGCAGTTTTCTGTCCTTGATCACTTTGCACTCTTTTTCCTTGTCCCTGCAAAGAATTCCTCCTTGAAGATGGAGGGATTGGCATTACACGCTCAGGTGCTATCTCATCACTTGCATTCTTTTGTCCTTGATCACTTTGCACTCTTTCTCCTTGTCCATGCAAAGTATTCCTCCTTGATGAAGGAGGAAGGATTGGCATTACATGCTCAGGTACCGTCTTATCACTTGCAGTTTTTCTTCCTCGCCTATCTCTCCGCCTACAAAAACATGACATCATATTTAAAAGAATACTAAACATACACACGGGGAGAGAAATCCAGGATGTAGTAAATGTATGATCCATAACAGACACACACAGGTATATAGAATCCAGGATGTATGCCACATTGCTCCTTGGTAATTTATCATCTCTATAATTTTCAGCGTATTATTCTCATAATCCGTGCATACTTCAAACCCAAAATGTTTAAGTACTTGGCAAAGAAAATCTTTACTCCCATTCCAATGAACTAATTAATCACTTTAGCAACTTTGAAAAAAATCATTTAGCAACTTTTATGAACTATTACGCACATGCAGTCATCAATCATCACTTTTCTGATTAACATCGCAATACAGGTTGTGTAGTGCCGTATTAATTGAATTATCCGCAGACGCTTAAATAGAAAACTAAAACAATTATCATAAAATAATCCTAATGTAATAAAATTGCCCGGTTGGAGTTGGAGATTTTCCGATCCAGAGCCATCCGGGATTCTTTTGGTTTCCCATATTTGTTCTACGTTTGGTTTTTCCACCTCTTCATTTTTCCTCAAAATTAGCTATTTGTTCATCTCCATTATAACTTATAATATTAGCAGTCACTTAATGTTTGAGTCCAGTGGAGAACTCCAAAATTTACAAAAACCTAATCACATCAAACTTGACGGCGATAACAAGTAAAAGGATCCTAAACATATGAATATGAAGTAAATAAATTAGTATCACCTGCGAGCAAGTTTAGAGAAATCATCTTCCAACTCGTACTCGTCCTTATCCTCACGACTCACATTTACCAGAGGTGCACTTGGATTCTGCGTTGCTACAACTTTTGGAATACAGACTCCTTTGGCAATGTCAGCATAATGCGAAAGAACATGTTGCAATGTATCATTTAGAGCCAAACCCTTCATCATCAGTTCCTCATCCCTAAAAGTCAACAACCTTTCAGCAGCTAAATAAAGTACCAGAAAATAATCATAAAATTTAAACGTCCATTTCCTTACAATGCATTGTCTACAAGAACTATAACACGCTTTTGGTATGCACGACACTGATCAACCAAGTCAATGATCACTTCACCTTGAACACCCTGCAGGATGGTACATATTACTAAGTGATTTGACTTTGGCATGACAACTGATCGGACAGACACATTAATCATGACATTATGTACCTCATTGTTCTGAGGATCCAAGAAATTAAGCATCTCCATTAACACATTTGCTACTCCACTAGCAGTCTGAATCTCTTCCAAGCTGCATTAAGTTTACATACATAATTCTGTTAAAAATGACTGGGTCTAAAGTGGTAAACGTTATATATAGAGAAAGTCAATTACACACACGAAGGAAGCTTGAGAAAAAGAATGATCTACTTGAGAACTAAATGAACATAATTGTTTTATAGACACTGATAGTAGGACGATCTGTGTGTTTTGTACACATTGAAAGTTAGTGCTTTCTTAAAACACACAGGAAGTAACTTTAAATTCTTTCTCTAGTTAATTATAACATACAGATGGAACTTATATTTACATTTGTGGTTTTAGAGAAAAGAAATAAATTTCTTTAAACCAATAGCAGTTGATGACCCAAATGGTTGAAAACTAATATTTTTCATTCTAATTATCACCCCAAGAAAAATGGGCTCAGATTTTATTAGTTATAGGTATGTATCTGATTAAGTAGCATCTCCAATGGATAAGAACCCTTGGTTAAAAGGGTGTCAAACATACCATAAATAAAAAAATTAGAGATTATGTAAACAATTATCCACTCAGCCGGTGCATTCCTCTTAACTAAAATTTTAGTCAACCCCTCTATATTGGCTATACTTTCGAACCTCTATAGACTTGTAGTGAAAATCCACATCATCAATTACCATATAAAAATAATACATACTGTTTATAACAACTTTAAATAATAATAACATAATATTTTCAAAATATAGCCAATCATTGTAGCCAACTCCAGCAGAGTACATCACCTTACAAGTTCAACAAATTTCACATAATCATTATTTTATACCATTTTAGACAACCCCGGATGCTCTAAGTTATAAGGAACCTCATTCAGTAAACTTTCCACACTCCACAATGTTTGGATCAAACAAGTATGTAATGTAAAGTAAAAGAGCTTATATGTGCCAAGTACTCAACAACTGAAAACTATTTTGCACCAATTCTTATCATGTAGTCTCTGCAAGAATCTAATAGGCATGGAATAGTATAGAGAAGTTCTATTGTAATGGTATACAAGATTGTAATATTACTCGAGTCCAGAGGGGTCAGATTGAAGAGAAGCCTGAAAAGCTACAGCTTCCTCATATGTCGAAGTAGAGTCAGTACTTGCTGGCTGCCCTACTGGCTGGGTCTGTGGTGATGTAAACATGGCTATGCTGTTCTCCTCATGGGGTGGAAAGTCTACACCAACAGACTGCCAATCAATAATGAAAAATAAATTTAATGATAACCTTTAAGAAATAAATGTCCTTAATAATAATAAACAACATAAAGCGATTAACATAACTTCACAGTATATTTAGTATGATGGTCTATAAATAATAATAATACTACAAGCAAGAGTGAAACAAGATACTTAAGAATATATTGACATTCTCTCCTGTCGATTCAAACATTAAATATTGTATGTCATATGATCTATTTAACCCGCAAACTCTTGCAAAAGAATAATAGAGTTGACTAGATTAAATCAGATATGGGTTGAACAACCACCTGTAGTTCATTGTAAGCGGCATAGTACTGAGGATACTGCCCTCTGGATCCTCCAAGAGCTTCTTGCCAGGTATTAATTAGAACTAATATTTTCTCCCGAACGTTTAAATCCGCCTGCATTATTAATGTTGAAATGAGGAAGACTAGCCATGTGTATCTGAAATAATAGTGAAACTGACTGTAACTCCAGTGAAGAGGCAGTCACCTTCTTCTTCACAATTTTGACCATTTCACGCAATAAATCTCCTTCAACAATGTGCTGAAAGACAGTGTCTCCACAATTTTTGGTGAGAGTTTCTAGTACCTGAAATCGAAATCCCTTCATGAGTATACAGAGTGTAATAGGTTCGATCATTAACAAGCAACATATTATTAAACACAGTTATAAAAAATAATGCTTTTGATAGCTTTCCTACAGAAATCAGATGCTCATGAAGTGGACGGCCAAAATCGTGATGAAATAAATCTTAACATCACTAGACTGGTTGCAGCAGTCAAATATATGAATCATGAAAAAGCTTTGGAAAGGATACGTTCTTAAGCATATGGCCAGATTCCTTTTTTTTTTTTGGGGGGGGGGGTACTACTAACTACGTACAGGTCACGGGGGCCTAGACATGAAACCAAATGAAGCTGGAAATCACTGAATGTCAATGATTGAGGGAGCCTGAAAATTTATATTAACAATCAGTTTCAAGATGTAGTAGATTGTAATCAAACTGAAGGCAGCGATATATTTGCCCAGCCATTTACCCTGACAATAAATCTAGGGTTTACAAACCCCATGGAAAATCTTATCTAGAATACAGGTCTAGACCACAAAGCATATTGATTACATTTTTTCCGCTGGAAACTCATATCCTTGAATTTTGGGGAAGGGAAGATGCGAGTGGGACCTATGAATATAATATCCTGATGTAATTCTAACCTAAAAACACACTCCGGAATAACGTACTGCAGGACTTTAACCTCTTAAGCAGGGTACACATTACATATTCGAAATGATTATCTCTATCGGAAATTCCTATAAAAATGAGACCACTAGACCATATTATGACATTGCTTCACTGCAGCAATATTTCATTTCAATAAATTAGCGCAAATTAGGATAATCTGGTCACAGCAACATTCATGATTCTAAAAACCAATGACGATTTTACTTACAAAAAGAGCAAGGAGCTGTCTTTTTGGATTTTTACTCCCCAGACGCTTCTTGAGTGTCCTTACTGCATTTCTTGCTTGCCTGGAAGTCCGATCGAAGTGTAAGGACAATTACACTATAATGATTAATGATAATATACTTTTAATAATCAATGTTGAAAGCAGTATGATTCCTTTAGGCAAATAAAATCGAAGACGGCGTAGATAAATGCAAAAAAATGTAATAGCATGGATATTACACCAAGTACTTATTCTAATTATAGAGTTAACAGTCTGCACGACTACACCGATTACACGGTCCAACTAATTCCACATCGAATGTCAAATAAGAGTGTTAAACAACTGTTTCTTCGCCATAAAATGACTCTTGTCTCTTACGTGTCAAAGATATGGTGAACCCTTTAAAGATTAACAATGCTTGTGGTAACATTTTATTTCGTTTTTTTTTTCTTTTTTTTTTGGGGGGGAGGTCTTTCATTGTTTTGTAAAGTACGATATTTAGTGTTTCTACCTAATGAAAGTATTATACTAATATAAAGGGCTTATGATAGCTATACTTAGTGTATTGTTTCCTGTTTCCTGCACATTGTTGCTCATTTATTAACACCATTATCATATCAAGATGCAAGTCATAATTCATGTCGTAGATCAACAAAGACAAATCTGTTAGGAAGCATGAATACCAACTAAACACAAGCCAACCACATCAAATCTAGAAGCAACATAAAAAAAGAACCATACCCCGGATCGTTGTTGATAATATCACAAATCTCGATATTCATTGCCCAATCAGGACCACTCAATTTGTCACTGGTTGCCCTTTCAACACAAACCGTGGCAGACATCCCGCTGTCCCAAAACCTACGATCACCCTCAAACCGAAACCCCAACTACAAGAATCAACACCCTTAGTAAACCATATCACGTCAATCAAATTTATACAGATCAAGAATGTTCACAAATTGAACCACCCAAAAACAGTAAAAATTAAAATCAACAAACAAAACAAAACAAAACCAAACCATCTGCTTAAAAAATCTTAAATACAATAACAACATCAAAATCAAAACTTGCCAAGAACCCAATAGTTACTTAACAAAACACAATCACAAGAAGCTTAATTACAGCTTTTCAACAAAAGGGCATTAGATTTATAGCATCAATCTAAAATCTAGCACCTTAAAGAGACTTATCTATACATAATTCATTATAAAAATCAAACCTTTACAAGAATCTCAATGACCCAATGCAGTAAATAATTCAACTAAAGCAGTAAAAATCAAGAAAATCTTACCACATAAAAAAAACAAATTCAACTAATTCAAAGAAACAAGAAGAGTAAATAAATAATGTTAAAAGGGATCTTAAAAAAGTGAAAATTTACCTGGGTAAGGAAGAGAGTAGTGGGACTAGTGGGGGGAGAAGCTGAGGAGACGTGTATGTAAATGAAAAATTGTGTGTGTATATAATGGATTTATACAGCAAGAAGGTGGTGGAAATGTGTGTGCTAGTGTTGGGTTGGTTGCACTTTTGCGTCAGCTTTTAGGCATTTTCACAAATGCTACTTGTACTTTTTTTACATTTCTCGTTTTTCTTGCGACTTTCGAGTCGTATTTATCCACAAATTTGCATAACTTGGGTCAGCGCGTGATCCCAAATTGCCACATTTTTCTTTCCCTGTGAACAAGATGGATTAAAATGCTTGGAAAATTTTCTGAAAGAATACCATTTTCGAAAGTAATTTTAAAAATGATGTTTTGAAAATTTACCTTTTAAAAATCCGATCAACAAATTTTGCAATCCAAGATATAATTTTACCCTAATTTTAAAAATTATTTATTATTCATTTTCTTGCAAATAAAGTAATTATCTTATTAATATCCGTAAGGCCAACTGAGGGCATATTTTGAAAACTCATTTCTCGACCAACCTTTCAGCTTTTAAGTACATTTTAATTTAGGAAAAATTGTTAGGTCCCAAATATCTGGTGTTAAATAAGATGCCTATAAATTATTTCAATTTTTTTTCAAGTTTTTTGTTAAAATGCGGAGTCAAATAAGCACGAACAAATACGAGGAATATATTATTTTATTAATATAAACTTTGAATTTACTACACTCTAATCAATTACGATAGCTATAATAAATTCCAATTAAAGTATAATATTTCCACTTTAGCAAATCTCCAATGAGGTTGGCTAAATTAATTTGCTAAATTATATAAAATACCGATTATCTAAAAATTTACTAAACTTGTAAGGTGTTTTGTCCCGATGAGACTGCCTATAATTGTTGGCTATAATTTGAAAATTTGAAATTAGTGCATTATACTCATTATTATTAATACAACTATTTTTACTACTACTACCACTACTATAATAATAATAATAATAATAATAATAATAATAATAATAATAATTATTATTATTATTATTACTATTATTATTATTATTTTAAAATATAAAATAAATAATACAATTGAAAACTAAAAAAAAATAAAAATCCTAGATAAACTCAAATTCACTTTCCGTTCTCGAATACCAAATTTCAATGGACAACACCACGCTAATGATTCTCGATATTATGCATGCAGAGGAAGAAGAACATGAAGCAAGAATGAGAATGGCTACAACTTACATTCATCATCAACAACAAAGAGCGAATTTTATCTCACATCATGGCGATGCTACAATAAATCATCGTATGATTAATCGTAACAGGGAAGAACGTCACATAAGACTATATCGTGATTATTTTTCTGATACACCTACATACACAGAAACATAATTTCGTCAAAGATTTCGGATGTGTAAATCATTATTTTTACGAATCGAACAAGCAGTTGTTGCTCATGATAATTATTTTACTCAATAAAGTGATGTTGTGGGAGTGCGTGGACTATAATCACTTCAGAAAGTGACAACAATGTAAGGCATATGTCATAGCCTATTTGTATAATCGAGGATTTAACTCAACTCAAATAAGAATGTAATAAGTAAATAGTGGATCTACCGTCAAAGAGATCTCGCAAAGTAATATCTGTCAAATGATTCAAAAACAAGGTTCGTCTACAGACTTGAGGAATTAATTCACTGGAAGAAGTTCAAGAAATTGATCAAGCCTCAGTGATATAAATCAAGGTTGTGGATTTAATCAAGTGACAGAGATCTCGTCAGGGTATCAATTAATTACAAGGATTTAGTCTGAAGAAAATCAAGAGTATCAAGGTCAAGGCTTGAAGAAACGTCACGGAAGTTAGTCACTCATGAACCAGACAGTACATCGAGTGTCAACATTGAAGTGGTGGAATTGATTCATAATTGACAGTGATTTTCAGAAGATTTTCAGAAGAATGGTTGCTGCTCAAGATTAGTATTAATTCTCTATTAATTAATTAAGTCATATAATTTAATTAAGAAAATAAATTATATCTGCAAAGATTAATTTATTGATTAGTTGAATTAATTGATTAATTAATTCAGAATTAATATTAAGGATTTTCAGAATTTAAATTGAATTAAAATATATTTAAATTCAACACGACAATCTGATTGTACTAATATGACAATCGGTCTGACAATTGATAGTCATACCGAAAGTCATGCTAGTACAAATAATTGTCTTGCCGAAAGTTACACTGGGAGGAGGATAGTCTTGCTAGTTCTAAGGATAGTTCTACCGAAAGTCTTGCTGAGGTAATTGGATTGTCATGCCAGCTCTTTTCTCTCAGGTTGATTGATAAAAAGAAACAGAAGCAGCCATTCAACAATAGAGACACAACACAACAGAACCCGAGAACAAGAAGAAAAAGAAGCAGAACAAATATTTCATCTTCTCTGCTAATTTCAAGACATAATTTCTAGTTTGTAAAGTTAAATCCAAACCACTAGAAATCTTTATCTTGTTCTTGTATAACTATCTAGCGGATCAAAATCCCTAGAACTTAATCTCAAATCGCCTTTAGCATTTGATTCTAATTATTGCAAAAATAGAAAAAGTTCATGTCGAATTTATTCTAAATTTGAGATTAATTCCTTGTAATCGATACAATTGTTGTAACACCTTTCAAGTTTAATAATATTTTTATTTAACTTAAATTTTGTTTCAATTTTTTATTCCGCACTAAATTCGATTATTCGGTATAGTTTGTATTCAACCCCCCTTCTACAAACACATTGGGACCTAACAATTGGTATCAGAGCCTTCTGATTAACGAACAAATCAAGATCCCAGACTTTTGTGATTTTTTTCAACTCCTTGAATTTTTATTTATTCAAAAATTCATAATGACTTCACAAAAAGTTGGAAACGTTAAAATTCCACTATTTGATAAAGAAAATTATATCATGTGAAAGAAGAAGACGCTCTTGTTTTTACAAGTTGCAAATCCCAAATATCCGAACTTGTTAAAGAAGGGTCCAACAACTCCAATGATTATTGAACCAGAGGTGATAGTAGATGATGTTGTGATTACCAAAGCTAGAACCTATCCAAAAGAGCCTGAGGATTTTTCTCCTGCTGAAAAAGAAGAAGCCTCCTTGGATGCCAGCCTTCAGTTAATTTTAGTTGATTCCCTCGATCCCTTGATGAACAGACATGTGATGAACTGTAAAAATTCCAAATACATCTGGGAAACTATTGAGGTGATTAATGAAGGTACAGAGGAAGTTAGGGAGAACAAGTTGGAGATCCTAACCTGTGAGTATGAACATTTTAAATCAAATCCAGGAGAAGAAATTACTGAAGTTTTTGAGAGGTACAATGCGTTGATCAACAACCTAAACATAAATGGGAAATATTATTCAATTAGGGAGGTCAACAAAAAGTTCCTTTTAACACTGCCAACTCATCTTAAACATAGAATCACTGCCATTAGAGAAGCTAGAGATCCGAGTGAGATTTCTTTGGATAGACTCTATAGTGTGTTGAAAACCTATGAGTTGGAGCAGATTCAGCAGAAGGAAGTCTACGGGAAAGATAGAATGGTCAGCACATCTACGGCTCTTGTAGCTGAAGGTCAACAACAACAACAATCTCAACAGTCGGAGAGAATGGTACAGTTTTCCAAGGCTAAGGAAAATGTGATAGTAGCAGAATATGATCCTCCTACTACAAATCAATCCAGTGATGATTTTTATTCCTTGGAAGAGCTGGAGCAATTGGAAGATGAGTCAATGACCCAAATTGTCAAGAGATTCTCCAATGTCAGATTCAAGAGAAATCCCAAGTTCAAGTACAAGTCCAACTACAACAGATTCCAGACAGGTGGATCTTCATCCTCTAACACCAGTAGTGGTGGATACAAAACATGGATGGTTGATCGGAGCACCATTAGATGCTATAACTGCAATGAGTTGGGACACTTTGCCACAGAATGCAGGAAGCCAAAGCAAGTAAGGAAGAACTCTTATGATTTAAATCAGAAGAGTAACTCTGAAAGGGCTTATCTGGCAATGGGAAGAAGCTGGGATGATACTGATAGTGAAGATGAAGAAGAAGGGAATCTTGCTCTTATGGCTATTGATGGAAAAACTTCATCGTCAAGAAAAGAGGTAAAATTTACTGATGCTGAATTAGTTTATCATCTAGGAGGTTCCTTAAATTGTGCTCGTCGTGATAATGAACTGTTAAGTCAGCAGATCAAAGACCTTGAGAAAGAGGTCAATGAATTAAGACTTGTGCACAATAATCAAGACAAGTTAAAAGAACAAGTATCTTTTCTAGAGAATAGAGTTGACTGTTATAGACAACTCGAAACTATTCTCAAAGACAAGATCACCCGTCTTGAGACTAAGGTTAGAGACTACTTCAATTCTTGTTCGAAGGCTAAAGAGTTCTACAGTAAGCAAGTTGTTAATCAAACATCTGGAATAGGTTATGATTACAATGTTGCTATTGGAGAATTAGGCATAAACTCCCCTCCTCATGTATGTGCTAAAGGTAGGGAAGTACCACATGTGCTTAAGGGTGTTGATGAACCCCTCTATAAAGCATCAATTGTTGAACCATTTGATGCGACCTCTTCTGTTATTCAAGAAGAAATACGTGCTGAAGATCATGCTAATGAGAAGGTTGTTTCCAAGTCAAGTGTGTCGAAAGTTCCAGTCAAAGTTGTGAAAGCAACTGAGACTTACTCAGACACACATGAGTTGGATAACAAAATTGCCATGTCTACCATGCATAAATTGCCTGCTGTTAATCACTCTCATAAAGTATGTGGTGTTGCTAATTGTATGTCTTGTGCTTTTAATTTGATGTATGCTTATTTTAATGGTAAACATGTTTCTAGTGATCAGACTACTCCTCGTCAGCATGTGCATAATAAGAAGCATGATAGGTCTAAGACTGCTAGTCCTTCTAAGGCTAGAAAGGAGACATTTGTGCCTAAGCCTAAACAGAAATTTGTTAAGGCTGTTTACAAGGTCAAATGTTCAGTCATTGAGGATGTTGAGACCATTAAAATTAAAAATATTGTTTTGCCTGACAAAGGACAATTCTACAAGTATGCCGGGCCCAACCAAGTTTGGGTTCCGAAGAAGGTCTAATCCATTTGAAGTGCAGGGCATTAAACAGGTGTAACCGGTAGTGTGGATTCTTGACAGTGGATCATCAAGACATATGACCGGAGATAGAGCCCTGCTATCAAATGTGGTTGAGAAAGCTGGCCCCCTAATTACCTTTGGAGATAACAGCAAAGGTTTATCTGAGGGATATGGCTGTTTGCAAGCTGGATATATTATCAGTGAAATTTTGTATATTGTGCTAGGTTATTATCAGGAAGCAGTATCTAACATATAGCACCAGTGACGAGACTTGAGAATATTACGACATATCAGGCACCTGATGCACGTTACACTTAGAATTAGACTCTAGTAAGATGTGTACAAGTGTACTCCTGGTTGGTGAGTCAAAAGAGGAAGTCAATGCACCTCAGTTCATGGACTTTGCAGTTGCAGATCTATTGGACTATGCAATCTCTTCTTCACAATCTCACTTCAGGTTGATATGAACTAGTGTACTGCTCAAGCAATCGTCATATTTATAACTCTCTAATCACTAGGCACATTCATATTGTTTTATATGTGCAGTGAGTTTTAGGAGTAAATCAAACTTCTTTCTACATTAGTGATTTCTTACTTCATGTAAAATCTTTTGAAATCACTATTATACATCATTACTCTCAAAAGATTAAATGTATAATTTTCATTCATTATAGATATTAAGTACATTTTATCTCTCTATATTGCCCTATGTTCTGTGATACAAGTTCAGTCTCCAATGGCTTTCTTTCATTGACAGTCATGAGGTTGAAAACCCACAACGTCTATCCCAGACTGTAAAGACAAACACAGAAACAGAACCAACCAACACTCTCTTACCACTAAATGTAGTATGAATGAGCGTGAGGGAGATAGTGCCTTAGTGCACCACATAAGGAAGGTTCTATAGTCAACCCAGTAGCTCTGTCTACTACATAGATGAGTAGTATTTAAACCAAGACAACTGCTAGCCCCCATACATCTTCTCATAAAGATGTAATGGCTAAAAAGGCTCAAAAACAGTTACTAGATTCATTCTCTCAAAAGGGTGTGTCTATTGAAATTTGCCTGTCGGCCAGGGTATCCGATGTAGTGTCACCACTTCAAATATAAATAATTCTTGATGCACAAGGAAATGTTACACACACAAAGGATGAGTTGACGGAAACAAGAATTTCGACCATTTTAAGGTCAAATTCGATTGTTCAAGGTTCGTTAATGGACCAATTGCCTTTACAGGTGTTAGGAGAGGATACTGATCCAAAAGCCATATGTCAGTGGTCAGTGTCTACCTCCCCAGGCTTAAATCCCCTGGATGCATCTGTGGATAGTGGATCTGATATAGGTGCAGATCGGCAACTTGTTGACAATGATTCAGATATTACCTGATGAGTCACAAGGAAATGTCTTCACAGACATTAGAAGGGAACTTTGATCTTTATGCTAAATTCGTTGGATCATTGTTTACCTTCCAGAATTCCAATCTGGAACCCTAAAAGGGAAACTAGCAACTTGTAGATTATGACTCAGATTCATCTGACGAGTTTAACAAGGATGGGGATTTACGAACTCCCATTGCACCACCTGTGACCTCCTTAAGGATGGCTAAGGTGATTTTCCTTGCAAGTACAGCTGGATTATGGAGCTATGAGAGAAGAGTGATACACTTATGAGAATGAGTGTAAACACGAGTGGAGAGAAGAGTGAAACACATGTGAGGTACACTAAACAGAATCACACACTCACAGTGAGGAAGAAAGAGAAACTAGTTGTTATTTCTTTTCCAACCAAGTGAAATATGAGAACTCCTTCAGACAACGGCATACATTCCTTCTTTAAGGGGGAGATAAAAGCTTAAGTAATAGTTTGGAGGATTCCTCAACTAAGGGGGGGAAATAGCAGGGAGGAAGAAAAAGATCCTACATGTACACTACACCACACCATTGTTGTTTGTAACTACGGATCCTATTGTATGGGAGAAGTGGTAAACACAAGGTGATTTTCTAGTAAGGGAAGAAGCTGTTAGGGGAGTACCATTGGTTTTTATCTGCGGATCCTATTGTACGGGAGAGGTGGTAAACGAAGGTGATCTTCTTTAATCAGTTGATTCTCATAGGGGGAGAAGCAAGAGAGATATATGCTTCTCAACAGGAAATGTGGTTGTACAAAAGAAGATGAAACTACTTGAAGATATGTTCAGTCTAAAGGAACATCTATTTGGAATCTGGAAAAGGTTAAATGTTATCCAGAACTTTTCTGCTATTTACTTTGCATTTCTGTTTATATCTTTTTCTTATTTGTTAGTTGAGTTATCCTCTAGGTATTTGTGTGTTATTGTCTAACAAACAAATAGGGGGAGATTGTAAGGCATATGTCATAGCCTATTTGTATATTCGAGGATTTAACTCAACTCAAATAAGAATGTAATAAGTAAATAGTGGATCTACCGTCAAAGAGATCTCGCAAAGTAATATCTGTCAAAGGATTCAAAAACAAGGTTCGTCTACAGACTTGAGGAATTAATTCACTGGAAGAAGTTCAAGAAATTGATCAAGCCTCAGTGATATAAATCAAGGTTGTGGATTTAATCAAGTGACAGAGATCTCGTCAGGGTATCAATTAATTATTAGTCTGAAGAAAATCAAGAGTATCAAGGTCAAGGATTGAAGAAACGTCACGGAAGTTAGTCACTCATGAACCAGATAGTACATCGAGTGTCAACATTGAAGTGGTGTAATTGATTCATAATTGACAGTGATTTTCAGAAGATTTTCAGAAGAATGGTTGCTGCTCAAGATTAGTATTAATTCTCTATTAATTAATTAAGTCATATAATTTAATTAAGAAAATAAATTATATCTGCAAAGATTAATTTATTGATTAATTAATTCAGAATTAATATTAAGGATTTTCAGAATTTAAATTGGATTAATATTTATTTAAATTCAACAAGACAATCTGATTGTACTAATATGACAATCGGTATGACAATTGATAGTCATACCGAAAGTCATGCTAGTACAAATAATTGTCTTGCCGAAAGTTACACTGGGAGGAGGATAATCTTGCTAGTTCTAAGGATAGTTCTACCGAAAGTCTTGCTGAGGTAATTGGATTGTCATGCCAGCTCTTTTTTCTCAGGTTGATTGATAAAAAGAAACAGAAACAGCCATTCAACAACAGAGACACAACACAACAGAACCCGAGAACAAGAAGAAAAAGAAGCAGAACAAATATTTCATCTTCTCTGCTAATTTCAAGACATAATTTCTAGTTTGTAAAGTTAAATCCAAACCACTAGAAATCTTTATCTTGTTCTTGTGTAACTATCTAGCGGATCAAAATCCCTATAACTTAATCTCAAATCGCGTTTAGCATTTGATTCTAATTATTGCAAAAATAGAAAAAGTTCATGTCGAATTTATTCTAAATTTGTGATAATTAATTTGAGATTAATTCCTTATAATCGATACAGTTGTTGTAACACCTTTCAAGTTTAATAATATTTTTATTTAACTTGAATTTTGTTTCAATTTTTTATTCCGCACTAAATTCGATTATTCGGTATAGTTTGTATTCAACCCCCCTTCTACAAACACATTGGGACCTAACAAACAACACTTCGAATGCTTGCGTATGGAACTGCAGTTGATTCAATTGATGATTATGTACGTATTGGCGATAATTATTTTTAATATTTTGAATTATTAGAAAAAAGGTTTAAACTTTAATGTATTGTACCATTTAATTTAATCCATGTTATGCTATCAAAAGAAAAAAAAATAATATTAGTCGATAATTTAAAAGGATTAACAAGTTACAACTAATTTTTTTTTCCACGAGTTCAACTAATATTTAAAATAAATTCACAAGTTGAAAAATAATTATGTTTTGGATAAAAAACTAAGTTATATTTATTACGCATATTTAATTCTTGGGTTCGTGAGCTCAAACCCTTTAATGGTTGCGCTTGTGTTTCAAGGCTAAAAACTGTCATCACAAGATGCCTACGTATCTCTGTCTATTTAGAGAATCAAGGCAAAACGTAGTTCTGAATGGAGGGGTGAGACCCTTTATATGGATGCTAGTGTCCATTACCATGATGGGGGCTTCGTAAACTTGTCTTTCCCTCTCCTTCTGCCTCTCCCGCTCCTCCTTAGTTAAACGAAGTTGCAACTTTTTCTTTTGGATTTACATAATTTCCTTCTGTCTATCCTGCTCCTCTTTTTGCATTTGCATCATTTCCTTCTGCAATTTCAAGCTCATGTTAATCGATACACTTCTTGAAGAAACAATAACTAATGCATCTTTCTGCATTATTTTAGGAAGTTCCATGCTTTCTGTATCTATTGCTTCATATGCAGCTCTTTTCATCTTCTTAGCAGCTTTTCTTCCAATTGGATGTTCAATTCCTAACTCATATTCCACTCCATGATTAGTAGAAAGTGGACTATCAATCGACGATGAAGACGATTTATTGTCCTTCACAGTTGTCTTAGTTTTTTGGTCAAAGATTCTGCATATTTTGGTGAATGTCGCAACTCTGGAGACATGGTTTGATCTTGCTATTCTCTTTCTAAAGGTAGTTTCAGAGCACTCATGCCAATGTCATATGAAAGTGAATTTTTCTTTCACTAGCGTCTTGTACATTTTCATTGCTTGTCCCATCTGCCAAAGAAATCACAAAAATTAGTTTAAAAATTAATATTAACCTCTAATGTACTGGAGTTTTAGCAAGGTACATACATAGTTTTTACTGGAGTTTATTTTCAAAATTTAATATCACCAGGCTATAAAAGAAGTAACTTATTTTATGCAGAACTATGTCTTTAATAGGATTATAGTGTGCACTAGGCTATGTAATAAGCCAACACTGCACAAGCACCAGATGTACTGTACCTGGTGTCCAGTTTAGTAGGTGATTTCGGGGTTTAATTTGTAGGTAGAAGGGTGAAGAATATTGGGAGACCAAATAGCTAACCATGAGTAACTAGAATTCATATATTAACTATAATTCATAGACTAAATAGCAACCAATTCATAAAATTCATAACTAACCATGAGTAACCATTAAGTGAATTAACAGTCACTTGTTCACTTTCTAGTTACACAATTCACAGTCACTTGGTCACTTTTTAATGGCGGTGACTAGGTGATTTAAAATTATCGTACGTGTGGATGTTTTCAATTCTGTGTTTATCTCGTAATATATGAGAAAAAACAAACAAAACTAACCTAATCAACCGTTTATTAGCTGCCCCTACTAACTCGTTGCACCTGAAATCTTTTACTCCTATAAAATACTACAATACTTGTTAAATTTGTCGTCTTCTATAAAGAACAAGGTAAGTTTCTTGACTCTCTCCTAAAGAAATGTGTAAAAATACTCACATATATTAAGTTAAAGTTATCAAATAACTCACAACTCAAACCTCTGAAAGTCTTGTAATAAATCCTGAAAGAGAGAACATTGGTTGCGAAAAGAAAATTTGATTTTTAAATTGATACGTGATTCATGTATGTAAATTTGGCATTCCGTTATGTCACTAAATCTTATCCACGGGAATCAAGTTTTGCAAGTAGTTAACAAATAACAACAGAACAATGTGGACCTGAATGAAAAAATAAGTAATACATATACACATACACATGTATTCTCAAGACAAAATTGAGCAGAATGCCATGTTTTGTTGGTCTAATAAAAAGAAATTTGATAATAAGTAGTTGGTCTAATAAAGGAAACTCAGTAATTAAGGTCCATTTGATAACAAGGTGATTAGAAGAATTTAATTTAACAGAGTTTAGTACAATTATTCTCCAAATTTGGACAAAATAGAACAATAAACTGAATTCGAATGATGACTTTTATCTCTAACCACGAGCAAGCATTGTCGGCAAAGCGGTGCAATTGAAATTTGATTTTGAAGATGTATTCCTTCATTATAATTATATCAAACTACAAATCCAGTAAGCAAATTTCTAAAAAAATGAATAGTACTTGTGTCTACTAATTAGAGGCATTGAGAAACAGAATGTCTGAAATATAGTTAAGCACTATATAAAAATTCTATTAGAATTGGATGGTCACCTACCTAGTAACATTACTTGGTAAAGGAACACTTACTAATGACTATTTGTGATGTGTGGTTTGCTTAAAATTTAGGATGACTGTCAGCTGAACATGTATATGCAAGAAATAAGAAGAATATTATTGACATAGATTGATAGACTATAGAAATATAGTTGAATAAACTAATATCTATTTTAACGGACCAGTGACTGTTAAAATCATAAAACAAGACAAGATTATAGTTGCAAACCAATGATAAAAACCACTAAACTGTTATGCCTTTGATTCTATTTATATGCATACAGTTTTTGTTAATTTAGAAAGCAGGGGAAGATGCCCCCAGACTCCCCTACTGGTTTCGTCCCTTCACACTTAAACATGATATCTAATCCTTAAATATCATAAAGACAAAACTTTAATAAATGTAAACATGCACAATGTGAAATTAGGAAGTACCTTATCTTGCTCGGTAAAATCACTTTCATTTTTTTCACATATTTGATTATAGTACCCAATAAACTGGCTTACAGAGGTATTAATTGTGGACCATCTATTGCACAACAAAGTTGGCGTTCGATCACTGTCAAAATTTTTGGGCTCATGGTAATAGCTCCAAATTCTATTCCAGTAAGTACTTTGTGTCTGATTGTTGCCTTGAACTGAATCCATGCTAACATGTAGCCAACCGAATAAAAGTAACATATCATCTTCAACTAGAAAGTTTTTTGATCGACCTTTTCTTTTTGCTTGTTTGGTGCTTGTTGGTTGCGCTCTTGGGAAGGGGGTGGTTTAGAGTAAAATATTTCATCAGCTTCATTGTATGTGCCATCATTGAGTAAAGAAGTAAATTGGTGGCCATTTTTAATGATCAAATAGATTTTGGCTGAAACTTGAGAAATTTGACTAATTAGAGGGGCCTTATTATCACTAGTAACTAATAAACGACATCAATTTTTTATATAAAATTAGCTAGTACAAACCACCAGCTTCACATATATTTGCAATGAAAACAACTCTTATAAACTATAGTTCTCTAATACAAAGAAGATATGCAAAGTCTAAACATGGAAGAACTAGATATTACGATACTATTACACTTTAACAACAAAATATATGCTCTCATGTCACTATAACATCAATTTACAATAGTTGAGCAGAATAATCGAACAAACTAATTTAACACAATAGGAAAAATATCTGCAACTTTCTGTTGTGCAACACATGCATGTGTAATAACAAGACTAAATCATATTGACAATCCTAAGATTAAGTTGTTTGATAATCTATTTTGTATTATATAAGTGTATTCCTGTAAAAATATTTAGTAGATTAGACTGGGGGATTTTTCTGTGAACAGTTTCAAGCTAAGGAATAAACTCTGGAAGAAGATCAAGTTCTGATCATGCCTCATAGAAAAGATGTAGAAGCTTGGAGTTGAATAATGTTGTTCTAGGAAAAATGTTCAAAGTCAAGATATCGACAAGTCACAGGTCAAGGGATATCGAGAAGTCCAAAATGACCTGTAGAGAAGTCTGAAATGGCTTATAGAGAAATCTCAGAGATATCGACAAGTCAAATGAAGATGTAGAGAACTGGAGATATCAACAAGTAAAATGAAGATATAAAGAACTGGAGATATCGACAAGTCAAATGAAGATGTAGAGATCTGGAGATATCGACAAGTCAATTTATCATATAGAGATCTCAGAGATATTGATAAGTCATTTCCACCTGTAAAGATCTCAGAGATATCGATAAGTCATTTCTACATGTAGAGATCTCAGAGATATCGACAAGTCATTTCACATATAGAGAACTAGAGACCTCGACAAGTCAAATATACCTATAGAGAACTCAAGATATCGAAAAGTCGTTATACTTATCGATATGTCACTTCTCTATAGAATAAAAAGAGATCTCGACATACTATCTCAAAATCAGAATATAGACAACTTCAAGATTCAAGATTACCAGTCAACAAAAAATTAATTCACTGAATTGAAAAGTCTACAAAAGCAGTTTGAAGAATACAATATCAAGGGCCAAGATTCACTAGACAAAGGATGGTCACAAACCTGCAAAATTCTGCACGGATATGCTAACACCAGAATATGAAATAGACAAGGTTGCTTTAGAAATTGGTTTAGTACATTTTAGTGCAAGTTTTGTAAATCTGTGTTGCTAGTCTATAAACCATGCACGAGTCCTTAGTTTAGAAGTAACAAACAGATCTAAAAATCTTATATTCTCTCAAGATAGAAACCGAGTTCTTATTATTCAAGAACACAGATTTGTAGCAAGACAAACTTAATTAATACAATTAAGTGAGTTTTTGATATTGTGTCTTGTGTGTTCTTACTGTCAAGCATTTTATCTCTACAATCTTAAACTGTTTTGTTCACCAATAATCCAAACAGTTTCAAAAGCCAAATATAATCCTGAAACACATTCACCCCCCTCAGTGTTACATTTCTTTGTATTCAATATCTAACAAGTGATATCAGAGAAAAATTTGAAAGAAAACAGATAAAAATGTTGGAAGAATGAGTGTTCAGAAATTAAGCAGGATCAAGATACCTGTCTTTGACAAGATCAACTATACACTTTGGAAAAAGAAAATGATGTTTCATAAAGATGGCCAACCCCATGTACATACAGATTCTCAAAAATGGACCTTTCATTCCTATGGAAAGGGTTCTAGAAGCCATATACGGAGACATGGTCATACAAGCAAATTATGCACCCAAAGATCCCTTAACCTACACAGAGCCTGAAAAGGAAAAGGTTGCACTGGATAGCAGTTTACAACTCATACTAATCGAGTCTCTTGATAATATAATGTACAACAACATTATCAATTGTGATTCTGCTAAACAGATTTGGGAGAAAATTGAGATACTTTATGAGGGAACATAAGAAGTTGGATCTAACCAAAGAAGGATCTTGGTGACACAGTATGCGAGTTTCATGGCTAAACCTAAGGAAAGTATAACTGATGTTTTTGAGAGGTTCAATAAGCTGATAAATAATTTGCAGCTTCATGACAAATATAATGAAGCTGACGAGGTAAACCTGAAATTTTTGCTCACCCTTCCTGACCATTTGGAATAAAAAATTTCTGCTATTAGAGAAGGAAGAGACTTAAGCATAATGACACTGGAAGTCTTGTATGGGATCTTGAAAACTTATGAGCTGGAAATGTTACAGAAAAAATCACTGAGAGCTGGTCAAGGACATGTTGTTGATGGAACAAGTGCCTTGGTTGCCAATGACAGTATGTCATCTGATGATGAACTAGAAGCTCAAACTTCAGTTGTTCAAATTGTTGAGCAAAAGAATAAGGAACCATAAAAGTAAGTCGTATTGGAAATAGAAGAGGATGAATTCACGCCCTTGATGGACTAGAGAAAATAGACCAGTTAATGGCTTATCTTGCGAGAAAATTCTCTAACATAAGGGTTAAGAAGCCAAAATTTTTCAAGAACAAGGGTCAAACATCCAATAACAACAATAATTGGAAAGGAAAAACAAAGTTCAACTCAGCTAGCAAAGGTGGCTACAAAATAGGATCTGTTGACAGATCAAAGATAAGATGTTACAATTGTGATGAGTTAAGCCACTTTGCTCTCTAAGTGTAGGAAGCCAAAGAAGGTGAAGAAAGATAAAGCTTATTTGGAGTTGGAAGCAAAGTATGAAGCTCTTTTGAGAAAGCAATATGGAAAGACTTATATTGCAGAAGGCAAGAGTTGGGATGATACAGATGAAGATGAAGATAATGAAGAATTTGGGAATTATGCTCTCATGGCTCTAGAGAAAGGAGAATCATCTGCATCCAAATCAGAGGTACAAAATCTAACCACAATTGATTTAAATGCAAGTCAATATAAAGAAACTGTTGAAAAGATGAGTGTAGAGATGTTTCATATCCACAAAAACATGATGCCAGCTATTGAGGAAGTGAGTAGACTGTTAAAAATCAATTAGAAGCTTGAGATAGAAAAACAGGAATTGGAGCTGCAGCTTGTTGGTCTTGAGACAGTCAAGCAAGAGAATAAATATCTTAAGAACAAGATTAAGTGTGCTAGTGAAGTGGAAGCAGTGTTGAGAGAAAAACTAGAGAATAATGATTTGAAGCTCAAATAATATAAGAATGCATCTTAGTTGGTTGGACAATATCATGAAAAAATAAAATATGTGCTAACATAGCTATTGGTTTGGATTATGAGGCATTAAATTCTCACAAGAAAGGTGAAGCTGACAATGGAAAAGAAGCAGTGAACCATGATGTTCCTGTGATGCTAAAGAAAGTTAATGCACCTCTGTTCAAAGCTTGTGAGGTTGATTTCAGTGAAGTTGAGTTGGTCATCAAGCAAGAAATTGCAGATGAAGATATGAGAAGAAAAATGCAGAAACCATTCCTACTGTTGAAATTTAAAAGAAGCCCATAGTAAACCAAACTGCAAAGACACCAACCAAGGAAGTCAAAACTGAGAGTGCTGGGAAAAAGAAAAAGAACAGAATTGGAAAAATAGGAGTAAACAAGAACAACAACTATGCCTATATTGCAGATGTAATATCCGGGATATATTGTGTAATTATTTTTATCAGTAAATAAATATTCTGTATTTATTCAGTGAATTTTGGTGAATTATTTGCTAAGTGGTATCTGTGTTTGGATATTTAAATATGATAAAATTTGAGTATTTTAATTTTTATATGTTCAAAATAAAGTGTAGATAATTGTGATATTTTTCTATAAATTTTTAAGTTCTTATATGATTTTATAAATGATTTATGGATTTAATAAATTATTTTTCCGAGTATTTATAAACTATTTTGTATAATCAGGAACCAACCAACTTCAACCGTTTTTACGTTTTTACAACCCGGAAGTCTCGGGAAAACTCCTTCCTAACCTAATTGCAATATTCCGAACATTTTCCATGTTTTGACTTTTTCGATCCAGAGTACGGTTTTCCCTGTGCGGGTCCCGACGCAAAATTTTCGATACAATATTCGTTTCGGTAAATCGATAAAACCCGTATTTTCGAGAAACGAGATATTTTGATTAAAATATTATACTATCTTCTCATAATTCGTGTAACCAAAGCACTGAGACCATGTCTGTATTTACAAAATGTATAGTTTTGGATAATTATCCTAAAATCGGTACCGATTTGGATCTGTTTTATCAAATAAACGTAATATTTTATATCTGATATGATCCAACGGGGTACCAATATTCCGTAAATATAAATAGCCTTTACCGTAATTTATTTTGTGTAAAATATCATTTGCAGTCAGTAAATTATATACTTTTCGGAGAAAATCATAATATTCATAATAGTTTCTAAAAATCAAACACTAATTTTAAGGCGTTACCGATATCCGATTCTGAAGTTCAAGTAACCAAAACAGAGGTATTGAGGAGTACTATCAGATTCAAGAATTTATTTTACTGCAGAATCAAAGGTTAATTTCTTATAATTTTATTTATTTTCGAATTATTTTGGATTAAATTATAAATTTTTGATTTTGATGTTGTTTGGGTGATTTGATGCTTGCATGTTGTAGATAATTTCATCCTGACCATTTTGGTTTATCATATGTTGAATTTGGAGTTCAATAACATGCTCAAATCTGTGTTTTAATTTCGAATTGTAAAATTAGGGTTTATAACTCGTATGAATGTTTTCAATTGAATTTGGGGGTTTCTGTTTTAGGGGTTATTAGATTGATTGGTTGTTATGGATGTGTAGAGCTTGAAAAGAGGAATCGATTGGTGGTGGTTTCATTAAAAAATGATACCGGAATCGAGCTGGCCGGAGAAAAGAAGAACTCGTCGTCCAACGAGTTTTCTTTGGGACTTTCCGGCCAACTCAGGGGTTATTTGTGTGATTTGATTGCATGAATAGATTTCTGGTGTTGTGTAGATCATATCTGGAGCTTGTGGAGGTGTGACGATTTCGGAAACGAATTCTCCGGCGAGGCAGGGTATTTTCCAGCGAACCCCTGTACTTTTTTAGAGTTTAATCCCTGAAGTTTTGGGGAACAAACAGTCTAGTCCCTGTAGTTTCTAGAATTTACAAAATTAGGATTCCTGTTTTAAAAATTTATAAAAATCATATTTTCTATTTATTTTAATTTCAGAAATTCGTTTCTAATTATTAAAAATTCTAAAAATCATTATTTTAATTCCAAAAATTATTTTAAATTCAAAAACAAATATGAATTAATTAATTAATTAATTATATTTAATAACTAATTAGTTAATTGGTCAATTAATTCGATTATTAATTGATTAATTGATTTAATTAATAATTATTTTTATTGATTATTTAATTAGATTTAATTATTTATTTTGATTTAAAAATTCTGAAAAATAGTTTCAATCTTTAAAATATTATTTTAATTATTATAAAATGATTTTAAAGCCAGATTCGGGCAATCAACCCTGTTAATTGTTTTTAAATGATTCAACGACCCTTTTTAATTTTGAAAAATATTTAAAAATTCGTATTAAATATCTGAAATATCATTTTAACACCGAATCTTCTTTGAAAAAGTATTTTTATCGAATATCTTACGTGCTATGTGATATATGTGATCCGATTGATGTACGATATGCATATATGTGAATTGTTTGACTGTTTTAATCATAACTTTCAATCCGTAAATCGGATTTGGGTGAAATGAAGGGTTGATAGAAGCTTATGACGAATATAATCAAGTACGAATAAGTATTGAGAGACATTTGTGATGTCTGAGCAGAAGAAGCGAGGCGTAGTAAGGGAAAGCAAATAGTCGATGAATAAGAGATAGTGATCGAGAACAAGTGAAGTGTTAGCGAGTCAAGATAAGGCAAGTACTTCTGAACCTTTCTCGAGATATATGTTTGGAATAGTTCTGTTTATATTGCAAGTGCTTTGAAGCACGTAACCCTAAACCTTGATTCTAGTAATTGAGCTTTGAGCCGTAAGCTTTATTCTTTGTAGACCATTGATTATTGTTGCGCAAGACATGCCTGTACTTTAACAAGACTATGTCAAATTGACAACCCTAAGTAAGTTGTATTGTAAATTTAGTTTGCATATTGTATTGTAACATTTAAAGTCTGTAAAAATGTCAAAGGAGCAGACTGAAGTCTTTTTCTTTAAACAGTATCTAGCTTAAGAATTCTATCTGGAAGAAGATCAAGAAGATCATGCCTCAGAAGAATTATGAAGAAGCTTGGAGTTGAATAAATCTGTTTTGGGAAAAATGTTCTAAGTCAAGATCTCTACAAGTCACAGATTTAGTGTTATAGAGAAGTCATTCTAGAACTCCAGAATGACTTATAGAGAACTCAGGAAAGCTACTAGAGAACTCAGAGATATTGACAAGCCAAATTGAAGACATGAAGATTGGAGATATCAACAAGTCATTTCTTCACTAGAGAACTCAGAGTTATCGACAAGTCAAATATCACTAAAAAACTCTGAGTTACCGACAAGTCAAATTTCACTAGAGAACTCAGAGATATCGACAAATCTAAATTCACTAGAGAACTCTGAGTTATCGACAAGTCAAATTTGACTAGAGAACTCTGAGTTATCGACAAGTCAACAAGTCACTAGAGAACTCAGAGATATCGATAAGTCAAAGTAAAGACATGAAGTAAAGAGATCTCGACAAGCTAAATTCTCTTATAGAGAACTCAGAGACCTCTACAAGTCAAATCACCTATGGAGTATTAGAGCTCGATAAACCATTATACTTATCGAGATGTCAAGTTCTCTATATGCCTAACTGGAGATCTCGAGGTAAAATCTCAAAGTACAAACTGCAGACCAGTTCAATATCCAAGATTAACAATCAACAAACAATCCAACCAGTTGGATTGACAAGTCTACAAATAGTAGCTTGAAGAGTGTGCAAGATCAAGGGTGAAGATTAACTGACAAAGGAAGATCAAAGTAAACATAGTATGCAAAGATAAGCTAAGCTAGAAATGGAAGATATACTTTTCCTAAAATGTAATGATTAGTGACAGTTTAGTAAAGTGAATAGAATCTCTTATTGTACAGTGTGTTAACTATCATATAAAGTTAACACTGGTCCTTTTGTTAGTTGTAACAATTAGATCAAAAAATTCTTGTATTCTCTCAAGGAAGATGCTAAGCTCTTTACCAACAAAGAGCCTAGAAATTTTGTAGCAAAATATTCTTAATTTTAATATAAAATTAAGTGAGTTTTGAAAGATCTGTGTTATTCATTATTGCATGTTTAATTTCTATGTTAACACATCTAACTACAAGATTTGATTTACTTTGTTCACAAACATAAAATATTCAAGAAAAACATAAAAACACAAAAACACATTCACCCCCTCCCTCTGTGTGTGATTCATTACCTAACAAGTGATATCAGAGCAAAATCTGAAAGTAAACAGATTCAAGATCTTGGAAGAATGAATACACAGAAAATCAGTAGCATCAAAATTCCTACTTTTGACAAAGCTAACTACACTCTTTGGAAAAAGAAAATATTGTTGTTTATCAGGATGGGCAATCCACTCTACATCCAGATTCTCAAGAATGGGCCCTTCACTCCTATAGTTAGAGTTGAGGAATCTACAAATGGTGATATGGTCATTCCAGCTCATTATTGTAATATCTGGAATATGACGTGTAAATATTTTTGTTAATAAGTGAATTATGTGTATAGCTTTTGTTAGCTATGTGTTGTTTTATTATTATCTATGGGTGATTTGTGGTGTACAGGGCTGTTCGCGTAAGTAATTATTGAGCTGTATCATTTTTGTTTCACTTTTAAAAGTGGATTTAAAGCGGATTTATTTGTATAAAAATGTGGATTGTCTCTAAAATCATTTTTCTGGTTTTATAATTACAATAATTATTTTTAGGATTTTATAAAATTGAGAAATCAATATTTTATTAATTATTTATCTTTAAATGATTTTCTGATTGCTTTTATTTGTAAAATCCGTATTTAGTTCTAGAATTCTTCAAAAAATTATGAAACTCACATTTATTTAAGTTTGGAATATTCCGAGAATTTTAAAATTATTTTGGAAATTTTTGGGATTAATTTCACCCGCGCGTTGATTCGTTTAACTGTTAAAAGCGGGTATAAATTGCATTTCAGAAATTGTTTTAAAATTATGAAAATTACATTTTTATTTACTTTTGGATATTTCTAACATTTTAAGACTATTCACATAATTTTCTGAAATTGTTGTATGTGCACCTCGGTCCCTTAATTTCGAATTGCGGGTATGTCGCGTGTTTCAAAAATGCTTATAAAATTATGAAAATTTTATTTAATTATAGGTTCAAATATTTGGAGAATTGTAAAACTATTTCAGTAATTTTCGGATTATTTTATCTGCGTTTTGGTTCGTTAAAAATGAAATTTCGAATCAGGAAAACAGGCTGCAGGGGTATGTGTCCATAATTATATACGCGTGTCGAGTTCTCCACTATTACCAGAAATGTGTTAACTGCAGATTGGATAAAAAAATTGATAAATAAATAAAATAATAACAAAAAAAACCCACCCCTGTGCTCGACTCCATTTCTTCTCGATGGTTCTGTGACTTTCTCGAGCTCAATCTCTCACTTTTCTCTCTATTAGTCCCTTATCTCCTCCTTCTCCTTCTGTTTTCCTTTTTGTTTCTTTCAATTTTCTGTTTCTCCAGCGAATTGGCCACCGCTGCTATGCCTGTTCTTCTTCCTCGCCGCCGCTCCCCTGTACTCCGGCGTGTATGTATGTTGTTGTGTGTGCGTATTCATATATATATATGCATATACATGTGTGGTATTGGTGCCTTGTTGCATGTTCTGTCACTCCCTTACCGGCCGCCGCCGGATTCTCTTTCCGGTGAGGTGGCTTGTGCATGTGTTGCGTACGCTACTGTTACAGTGTTGGTTGGAATTTTGTATAGTTACCGAATCCCCATATATTTTTATATAAAATCCGAATGAATTTATGTGATTCTTGGTTTTTGATTATTCGAGATTTGCGAATTAAAATAGGTTATTTTAATTGGTGAGGTTCGTATAGAAACCTGAGATATGCGGGCACCGATGAATTCCACCGCCATCAACGATGAATTCTGATGAGTTGCCGGTGGACTGTGATGTTTATTCTGAGTCCTAAAATTTTAAAATATCAATCTAGTTCGTAAAATTATTTTTAAAACAAAAACTATTTACCGGGCATATAAAGATTGTATCGAGATTTTTGGTTGCGTAGTTGATTACAGTTGTTGAGTGGTTTGGATTATAAATAATGATTGCTAGATTAATTGTTTGGATTGATTGATTGTTGTGATTGACGTCGATATTGTGTTCGACGGGTAGTCCGATAAACAAAGGAGACACTGCCCGATTTTCGGGTATGTATCCTGTAAAATATCAGAAATACCAATCGAATATAAATAGTTATATATTTATAAATAAATATTTGTAAAATATAACGGACAATTTGTTCCTAAAACGATGAGTATATGTGTTTCCCGAAAATAAATATTGAATCGAGGTTTGAATATATGAATCCTGTATGTTACGTGTACTATAATAATGTATATAAGTACGAGTCGGGATTGTTATCGTTTGGGTAGGATTGGTATCGAGGATATGTCAAGCATAACTGAGTGTCTAACATAGAGTATTTCGACCCTGTAGGTTTTAGTCGGGCAACCGAAAGTGGACGTTGGACTAAAGATAACCTAGTGGTCAGTCGACGAGCTCAGTAGGGTTTCAACCGAAAAACCTGAGTGTCGAAGTCGAATCCAAGGTGATCTAGTAGTTGGACGTTAAAGCCTGAACGTCAGAGTCGACTCAGAGTCGATCAATAATAGTTGTAAAGCCCTGTAAGGCAAGTACTTTGTTCGATATATTTGATAATATCATGGCTAATATGATTTATGTTTAGTTTTCAGATCTAACTTAAACAGAATAAATCAGTACTTACTGGAAGTCAGGATTTAAGGATATCAGTACTTATATTATCAGGAGATAATCATCAGAAGATGGATATCAGAACTTAAGTGCTGAAGGACGTTCAGATAAGGACAATAGCTGATTAAAGGAAAGAAGATCGAGATAAACATAAGAAGAGATATGCATGAAGAAGGAGTTCTATGAAGAATAAAATACTTGGAAGAAAAGATATCTGATTGATATATTTTAGGAAGCAGAATTATATTCCATATCAATTAGCGATTATCTTATAACTGTGTAGTATATAAACACAGACATAGGGTTTACACTAAAAGTGTTATCATATTCGAGAAGATTATTCATTATAACCCTAGCAGCTCTCGTGATAATTATTCATCACTGAGAGGTAACAGTTCCGTACTGTAACAGAGTTTATTGTTTCAATAAAGTTTGTTTTCTGTTACTTGAAATATTAAAAGTTCGATTTGATTGTATTTTACACTGTATTCACCCCCTCTACAGTGTGTGTGACCTAACAAGTGGTATCAGAGCTGATCTGTTAACGAACATACAGTTTAAGATCCAAACACAATCATGTCTAACACAGAAACTCAAACTAAGCCTACCAAAACTGAAGAACCACCAAAGACACAAATTCAAAGTCGGTATGAGACCATCAGAGTTCCCATACTGAGACCATCTGAATATCCCATATGGAAAGTGAGGATGACCATGTTCCTGGAAGCAACAGATCCAGAATATCTTGATAGAATCAAGGAAGGGCCTCACAAACCAACCAAGCTCGCAGTTGCAGTTGCAGGTGAAGCAGCAAAGACCGTACCAAAGGAGAAGAGTGATTATACTGCTGAAGATATCGCATCAATTGCTAAGGATGCTAAGGTATGACACTTACTGCATAGTGCCATTGATAATGTAATGTCAAACAGGGTAATTAACTGCAAGACTGCTAAGGAGATATGGGATGATCTAGAAACAAGATGTCAGGGAACTGATATAATTAAGAAGAACAGGAAGACAATACTCACTTAAGAGTATGAACACTTTGACTCAAAGGCTAATGAGTCATTGACTGATTTATATGATAGATTTGTCAAACTCTTGAATGATTTGTCATTGGTTAATAAGGAGTATGATCTTGAAGATTCAAACCTTAAATTCCTGTTAGCTCTTCCTGAATGCTGGGATTTGAAGGCAACAACAATAAGAGACAACTACAATCTTGATGAAACAACTCTTGATGAAATTTATGGAATGCTCAAGACTCATGAACTTGAGATGGAACAAAGAAGCAAGAGGAAAGGAGGAAAGTCAATGACAGTTGCTCTTAAGGCTGAAGAAGAATCCCCCAAAGCAGCTACCTCAAGGAAAGACAAGGGTAAAGCTCTTTTCACAAAGTCTGATACTGAGTCATCAAGTTCTGAAAGTGACGATGACTCAGATTCTGAAAGCTTGCCTGAGACTGATGCTGATGAGGAGATGATGAAGCTGTGTGCTCTTATAGTGAAAGGGATCACAAAGATTGCATACAGGAAGTTCAGGAAGGGAAAGAAGTTTTCCAGGAAAGGCACAAGTTCTGATAAGAAGAATTTCAGAAGATCTGAGGGCAAAGGAGGAAAGTCCGATAGAGGAGATTATAACAATGTCAAATGCTATAACTGTGGTGAGAAAGGCCACATATCTCCTGATTGCAAGAAAGTGAAGGGTGACAAAGGCAAGACTCTTGTCACAAAGAAGAAAAGCTGGACAGACACCTCAGACTCTGAAAGTGAGGAGAATTATGCTTTGATGGAAAATGCTGACAAAGAAAGTGCTGAGAGCAGTTCTGAAGCTGCTGAAACAAAGGTACCTCAGACTACTTATGCTTTTCATACTGATGATATTAATGAGTTGAGATGATATCTTAAAACCATGTTTGTTAGTTATAGAGATCAAACTTTAACATGTGAAAGATTAACTTCTGAAAATCTTGCTTTTAAGAAAAGAAATGATTTCTTAGAAAAAGAGTTAGTTATGTTCCATCAAACTCAGAAGGATAGAGAAGATACTTTTTATGTTAGGGATGAAGTGCTAAAAATGAATGAATCTCTAAAAACTGAGTTAGAAAAGGAAAGAGAGATTATCAGGACTTAGACTAACTCTGGCAGAACAACTCAAAATTTGCTAAGTAGTGAAAATTGGAAAGAGGGCTTAGGGTATGGAGAGGATAAGAATGATAAAGGAACTGTAGAAATTAAGCCTGTTGTTAAGCAAAAGCCAAAGTTAAAACCTGTTAAGTTTGTAACTGTAAAGTCTAACAATGAGAAATCAGAAGTTAAAGAGGAATTAACTTCTGACAAACTAAAACAGGAAAAGACAGCTGAAGTAAACATAGGCTTAATGACTAAGAAGCAGCTTAAGCATAAGCTGAAAGATGTTAAGAATGCAAACAAGGTAAAATCACCTAGGAAAAATAGGAATGGAAAGGAAGGTGTGAATAAAAGCAATGATTATAAACCTGTTCCTGATGCTCCTAGGAAAATATGTCATAACTGTGGAAGTTCTAACCATCTGGCTTCTTTTTGCAGGAAGAATAAGAACATAAACTCCTTACCTTCAAAGTCAGGAGTTAAGAGTCAGTCTGTTAGATATAAACCACAAAATCCTTATTTTTATTGTGGTAGTTTATGGCATTCCATTTATACTTGTAAGGAATATCATAGTTTGTACTATGATTATTATCAAATAAAACCTTCTTTGAAGAAAGTTTCCATTGTTCCTTCTAGTGTAAATTCTGATTCAAAGTCTGATAGTGTAAGTTCTGATAAGAAAAATGTTAACATAAACTCTGATGCTAAATCCGCTGCAAATGTTAACAAACTTGATAAATCCAAAGGATCCAAGCAAGTCTGGGTCCTTAAAACTAATCATTAGTGATCTTTGTGATTGCAGGGCAACAGGAAAAATATTCTAGTTCTGGACAGTGGATGTTCAGGACATATGACTGGAAATAAGGCCCTGCTATCAGACTTTGTGGAGAAAGCTGGCCCAAGTATTTCTTATGGAGATGGCAACATTGGAAAAATATTGGGATATGGCAATATCAATCTTGGGAATGTCATCATTAAAGAAGTAGCTCTGGTCTCAGGACTTAAACACAATCTGCTAAGTATAAGTCAAATCTGTGACAGAGGTTATCATGTTGATTTCTTTGAAGAACACTGCGAAGTTGTGAGTAAAACTAAAGGCAAAGTTGTTCTGAAAGGATACAGGCGTGGTAACATTTATGAAGCTAAGCTTTTAACAAGTACTGATGGTTCTGCAATCTGTCTGATGAGTAGAGCATCAATTGAAGAAAGCTGGAATTGGCACAAGAAACTCTCTTATTTAAATTTCAACAATATAAATGAAATGGTCAAGAAAGATCTTGTGAGAGGACTGCCAAAGTCAGTATTTGCTCCTGATGGCATGTGTGATTCTTGTCAGAAGGCCAAACAAAGAAAATCTTCATTTAAGAGCAAGACTGAATCATCAATTCTTGAGCCTTATCATCTACTACATGTTGATCTATTTGGTCCAGTGAATGTCATGTCTATTACAAAGAAGAAATATGCGTTGGTCATAGTGGATGAGTTCACCAGATACACATGGGTGTATTTCTTGCACATAAAAAGTGAAACTGCATCTATCTTGATTGATCATGTCAAACATCTGGATAAATTGGTCAAAGATTCTGTGAAAACCATAAGGAGTGATAATGGTACTGAGTTCAAGAATTTGATAATGGAAGAGTTCTGCAAAAACAGTGGAATTAAGAAGGAATTTTCTGCTCCTGGAACTCCACAGCAAAATGGAGTTGTTGAAAGGAAGAATAGAACTCTCATTGAAGCTGCACGTACAATGCTTGAAGAAGCAAAGCTTCCAACCTATTTCTGGGCTGAAGCTGTGCAGACTGCTTGTTTTATTCAAAATGCAACACTCATTAACAAGCAAGGAAAAACACTATATGAGATGGTGAAGAAAAAGAAGCCAAATCTGAAGTACTTTCATGTATTTGGATGCAAGTGTTTTGTTCTCAAGACTCATCCTGAACAGCTATCAAAATTTGATTTAAAAGCCGAGAAAGAAATCTTTGTTGGATATCCACTTTCCATAAAAGCCTTCAGAATCTATAATTTTGAGAACAAGAGTGGTCATAGAATCAATAAATGTCTCTTTTGATGACAAGAAGATTACTGGTCTTGAAGATTTTATTGATCATGATCAGGTGAGATTTGAAAATGAAGACTCAAATTCTGATACTGAAAATCCTGACAGTCTAAGTCCTGATACTGTAAACTCTGATGGATTAAACTCTGATGTTATTAAAACTGTGGTGACTACACCAAAGGAAGATGCACCTATACAGGGGGAGCATACTCAAGAACATACCACATCTCAAGAAGCATCAGAACATACATCTGGCTCTTCAAGTTCTGATCCGTCAAGTTCTGATAAGCCAAGTTCTGATAATTCTGAAAATCTAAATTCTGAAGAATCCAACTCAGAGAGCATAGTTTCAGGGGGAGCATCAGAAAATGAAAATGAAGACAGCATGGATCATGGGGGAGCATCTAGATCTATAGAAAACCTTCCATCTCCAAGAAAGTGGACTAAATCACATACACCTGATTTGATAATTGGAAATCCTGATGCAGGTGTCAGAACTAGAACATGTACTTCAAACGAATGTCTTTACAATTCTTTTCTCTCTCAGACTGAGCCATAGAAAGTGGAAGAAACTCTTCAAGATACTGATTGGGTGCAAGCAATGCAGGAAGAGTTAAATGAATTTGAAAGAAACAAAGTCTGGACCCTAGTGCCAAGACCAAAGAATAGATCTGTTATTGGTACAAAGTGGGTATTCAGAAACAAAACTGACAGTGATGACATAATTACAAGGAATAAGGCAAGGCTGGTTGCAAAAGGATATTCTCAACATGAGGGAATTGATTATGATGAAACATTTGCACCCGTTGCTAGGTTAGAAGCCATAAAGATATTTTTGGCTTATGCTACTCACAAAAAGTTTACTGTCTTTCAAATGGATGTGAAAAGTGCTTTTCTCAATGGAGAATTGGAGGAGGAAGTATATGTTGAATAACCTCCAGGCTTTGTAGATTCCAAACATCCAGATTATGTCTACAGGCTTGATAAAGCACTTTATGGACTTAAGCAAGCTCCCAGAGCATGGTATGAGACTTTAGCTCAGTTTCTTCTGGAGAGTGGATTTAACAGAGGAACTATAGACAAAACACTGTTCTATCTCAACCATGGAAAGGACTTACTTCTGGTCCAGATTTATGTTGATGATATCATTTTTGGGTCTACAAATGACAGACTTTGCAAGAAGTTTGCCAAACTGATGCAGTCACGGTATCAGATGAGTATGATGGGGGAACTTAGCTATTTTCTGGGCCTTCAAGTCAAGCAAAATGAAGAAGGCACTTTTATTTGTCAAACTAAGTACACCAGAAACTTGCTGAAGAAATTTGGAATGCAAGATTGTTCAAGTGCATCTACTCCCATGGCCACTACAACAAAACTGGATAAGGATACTGGTAAATCAGTAGATATTACTGACTACAGAGGTATGATTGGCTCTCTACTCTATCTAACTGCTAGTAGACCTGATATCATGTATGCTACCTGTCTTTGTGCAAGATTTCAAGCAGATCCAAGAGAACCTCACTTAACAGCTGTGAAAAGAATTTTTAAATATCTTAAGGGAACAACTGATCTGGGATTGTGGTATCCCAGAAAATCAGATTTTAAACTAATAGGTTACTCAGATGCAGATTTTGCAGGTTGCAAAATTGACAGGAAAAGCACAAGTGGAAGCTGCCAATTTCTTGGAGGCAGATTAGTTTCTTGGTTTAGCAAGAAACAAAAGTCAATTTCCACATCAACTGTAGAAGCAGAGTATATTGCTGCAGGAAGCTGTTGTGCACAGATTCTTTGGATGAAGAATCAGTTACTGGATATGGGTTAACATATTTCAAAATCCCTATTTACTGTGATAATCAAAGTGCTATTGCTATGACAGGTAATCCAGTTCAACACTCTATGACAAAGCACATTAGCATCAGGTACCACTTCATCAGGGAACATATGGATGAAGGTACAGTGGAATTGCACTTTGTTCCAACAGATCAACAACTAGCAGATATCTTCACAAAACCATTGTGTGAAGCTACTTTTACAAGATTGGTAAATGAACTTGGAATGGTTTCAGGTTCTTTCTCTAAATCTGCTTAGTTTTGTTCTGATGCATCAGACTTTATGATCAGTATTTACAGAATTTAATCTTATTGTGTATTCTGTGCTTAATTGAAAAATGTGTTTAAGTAATGACTGTTGTCTGATATATGTTTCTAAACTCTGATAGTGATATGTCTGTTTAGGTAACTATTCAATCCTATGAGGATAACTGTACTAGATGCTGACCTAGTAGTCTTCAATAAACAAGGGATCCCATGTAAGAAGTAATTATTTCTGTGAAAATCTACTGACACAAGCAAATTCTGATAATTGAGCTTAGTTGAGTTTAATTTGTCTATCTTATTACTAAGTCACAAACTAGAATATTGCTTCTCATCTGTTAAGTTCTGATGCTAGTAAATCTGTTGAATGTACTAAGTGCTGATAAACCTCTCTTGTCAAAAGCAAAAGAAAATAATCATAGATTAAAATCAGGTACTCCTTTGAGATCTAGAGTAAAAATGTGGAAGGGACGACCCAAGTGCATTGTTGGTATTAAGTAAATATGCATTAGAAAAGCAAAATATTTTCTCGGTGACTTTTCACACTCTATGATTACTGGAGAAATACTCTGATAATAGCATAAATTCTGTAAGCAGTCGTGACTCACTTACACTGAGAAGCCACTGTAAAAAGGAATTTAAAAAGATGCACAAAATTAGCACAAAATAGTTGAGGTGGACTCAAGCATGAACTCATTCAACAGTAGGTTTCAGAATAATGACAGCACTTTAGCAAAGTTTTAGTTATGCCTTATTTCTAAGATGTACTGAAGTGAATCAGACTTTACTCCTTGTCTGATATTTAGCTTAATGCACACACTAAACACTCCATATGAATGATGAAAATCACTGTGGTGATCTATGTTATTTTAGATGAACAGTCATTGTGTCACATTACACAAATTCTGAGGACAAGTTCTGATTGCATGTTCTGATGATTATGTTCTGAATAATATAAATCAGAATTTGTGTGAGGACTTACTAAGATAGGCATTCATTTTTTGAGTTAAGAAATTATGTTCTGATGACCGTTAAGTTCTGATATAAGTCTAAGTTCTGATATTAACGTCTGATTCTTTACTTGACTTATTGTGGATAAAATTTGGAAACAGTCTCGGTTCAAACCTGAATATGTTGTAGTGGAAGATTAACAGTCACTATATTTAGGGATAGTGGTACTCGTACATGAGCAGTCAACTTTCACTTGTTTCTTGTGCGTATTAAACCATGTTTTCCCTTTCCAATGAATGT